>NC_083408.1:120237768-120500339 GCF_020745735.1 Hemiscyllium ocellatum
AGGAGAATCCAAAGGGTTTTTACAAATACATTCAGGACTAAAGGGTAACGGGGGAGAGAATAGGGCCCCTCAAAGATCTGCAAGGTGGCCTTTGTGTGGAGATGCAGGAGATGGGGGAGATACTAAATGAGTTTTTTGCATTAGTATACACTGTGGAAAAGGACATGGAAGATATCTATATGTAGGGAAATAGATGGCGACTTCTTGAAAAATGTCCATCTGCAGAGGACAAAGTGCTGGATGTTTTGAAATGCTTAAAGGTGGATAAATCCCCAAACCCTGATCAGGTGTACCTTAGACCTCAGTAGGAAGCGATTGCTGGGCCTCATTGTGAAATTGTGAAATATTTGTATCATCGATAGTCACAGGTGAGGTGCCAGAAGACTGGCTAATGTGGTGCCACTATTTAAGAAAGGTGGTAAGGACAAGCCAGGGAACTGTAGACCAGTGAGCCTGATGTCAGTGGTGGGCAAGTTTTAGATTAGATTAGCTTCCCTACAATGTTGAAACAGGCCCTTCAGCCCAACAAGTCCACACCGATCCTCCGAAGAGTAACCCACCCAGACCCATTTTCCTCTGACTAATGCACCTTATACTAACTTGACCTGCACAATATTGGATTGTGGGAGGAAACCCACACAGACACGGGGAGAATGTGCAAACTCTACACAGACAGTCACCCAAGGCTGGAATCGAACCTGGGACCCTGTGCTGTGAGGAAGCATTACTAACCACTGAGCCACCATGCCGCCCCATTTGTTGGAGGGAGTCCCGAGGGACAGGATTTACATGTATTTGGAAAGGCAAGGACTGATTATGGTTAGTCAAAATGGCTTTGTGCGTGGGAAATCAAGTCTCACAATCTTGACTGAGTTTTTTGAAGAAGTAACAAAGAGGATTGATGAGGGCAGAGCAGTAAATGTGATCTATATAGACTTCAGTAAGGCATTTGACAAGGTTCCCCATGGGAGACTGGTTAGCAAGGTTAGATCTCATGGAATATAGGGAGAACTAGCCATTTGGATACAAAACTGGCTCAAAGGTAGAAGACAGAGGGTGGTGATCGAGGGTTGTTTTTTCGACCTATAACCAGTGGACGGCCACAAGGATCAGTGCTGGATCCACTACTTTTCATCATTTATGTAAATTATTTGGATATGAGCATAAAAGTTAGTAAGTTGCAAAATTGAAGGTGTACTGGACAGAGAAGAAGGTTACCTCAGATTACAACAGGATCTTGATCAGATGGGCAGTAGGCTGATGAGTAACAGATGGAGTTTAATTTAGATAAATGTGAGGTGTTGCATTTTGGGAAAGCAAATCTTAGCAGGACTTCTACACTTAATGATAAGGTCCTAGGGAGTGTTGCTGAACAAAGAGACCTTAGAGTGCAGGTTCATAGCTCCTCGAAAGTTCAAAGTTTGTGAGAAGATTTGTAGCTCAGGTGCTCGTTGTTGTGGTTCTGTTCGCCGAGCTGGGAATTTGTGTTGCAGACGTTTCGTCCCCTGTCTCAGTGACATCCTCAGTGTTTGGGAGCCTCCTGTGAAATGCTTCTGTGATGTTTCCTCCGGCATTTATAGTGATTTGTAGCTGCCGCTTCCTGTTGTCAGTTCCAGCTGTCCACTGCAGTGGTTGGTATATTGGGTCCAGGTCGATGTGCTTATTGATTGAATCTGTGGATGAGTGCCATGCCTCTAGGAATTCCCTGGCTGTTCTCTGTTTGGCTTGTCCTTTAATAATAATGTTGTCCCAGTCGAACTCATGTTGCTTGTTATCTGAGTGTGTGGCTACTAAGGATAGCTGGTCGTGTCATTTCGTGGCTAGTTGGTGTTCATGGATATGGATCGTTAGCTGTTTTCCTGTTTGTCCTATGTAGTGTTTTGTGCAGTGCTTGCATGGGATTTTGTACACTACGTTGGTTTTGCTCATGAATATTGAACGAAGAGAAACCAGAAAGAGGTTTCAGTTATTGAGCCTGGGGATTCTGATCCTGACCAGAAATGCAGAGGAGCTGAAGTTGAGAATTGGATGGGGAGAGTTGGTGGAATAATTGCAATTCAACCCCTTGAGTCTGCTCTGCCATTTGATGCAAACATCACTGATCTTCGCTTTCCTCCTTCTCTCCATAACTGTTCAATGTATAGACTAATTATGAATTAATAGTAATCTCCTTAAATTTACCAAATATCCCAGCAACCACCGCACTCTGGATAGTGAATTCCACATTGACAACCCTTTACAACAGATCATTTCTCTGTTTTAGACCTGCTACCCCATATCCTCAGACCTCAATCTAGATTGTTCCCCATGGGGAATCATCCTGTCTCGGTGTACGTTGTCAGTCCCCTTTAGCATCTTCTTTATCTGATTTAGATCTCTCATTCTTCTCAACTCCAGAGTGCATTGGCCTAAACTGCTCAATCTCTATCTGCTTCATGAATCAAGCCCCTCATCTCTGGAATCAATCTCGTGAACCTTCTCAGCTCAAGTAAGGGACCAAGATTGTACACAATAGTTTAGATGCGGTCTCACTCATGTATGGTTGCAGCAACACACCCCTCCTTTAATACTCGATCCCTCCTGCAATAACTGCCGAACATCTATTTGCCTTCCTTATTATCTGTTTGTTTCCCTTGTGTAGGCAGTGTTTCAGGAGAGAAAAAACTTCTCATCAAGCTTTTTTACAGCAGGAGTCAGTCCAATGAGCTACTGCCTTGGAGCCCACCTCTGGCGCTGGGTAACCCACCCAGCATGGCATCAAGGAATCTGGGCAGAATCGGAGACCATGGGAATTGTGAAAACTTTCTGCTGATTGGAGTCATACTGGTCACAGAAGTAGTTGGTTGTTGGAGGTCAGTCATCCCAGCTGCAGTACATCTCTGCAGGGGTTTCTCAGGGTCCTGTCATAGAGATCTACGGCACGGAGACAGACCCTTTGGCCAAAACTGGTCATTACTGATCAAAATGTCCATCCACAGTAACCCCATTTCCCTGCACTTGGCCCATATCCTTCTAATCCTTTCCCATCCATGTATTTATCCAGATGCCTTTTAAATGTTGTTAATGTACCTGCCGCAACCACTTCCGCTGGCAGCTCATTCCATATGTGTACCACCCTCTGTGTAAAAAATGAGAGTTGCCCCTTGGGTTCCCATTATTCTTTTCCCCTCTAACCTTAAACTGATGCCCTGTAGTCCTTGATTCCCCAACCTTGGAAAAAGACTGAGTGCATTCACCCTATCCATGCCTCTCATGATCATATACACTCCTATAAGATCCTCCCCCTCAGTCTCTTACGCTCTATAAAGAAAAAAAGTCCTAGCTTGTCCAACCTCTCCCTCTCATGGGTGATGGCACAGTGGTTAGCACTGCTGCCTCACAGCACCAGAGACACAGGTTCAATTCCTGCCTCAGGCAATGTCTGTGTGGAGTTTGCACGTTCTCCCTGTGACTGTGTGGGTTTTCTCCGGGTGCTCCGGTTTCCTCCCACAGTCCAAAAATGTGCAGGTTAGGTGAATTGGCCATACTAAATTGTCTGTAGTGTTAGGTGAAGGGATAAATGTAGGGGAATGGGTCTGGGTGGGTTGCTCTTCGGAGGGTCAGTGTGGACTTGTTGGGCCGAAGGGCCTGTTTCCACACTGTAAGCAATTTAATCTTAAAAAAACTCAAGACTTTTCAGCCCTGGCAACATCATTGTAAATTTCTTCTGCACTCTTTCCAGTTTAATCACATTTTTCCAATAACAAGGTGACCAAAACTGAACACAATACTGCAAGTGCAGTCTCACCAACGTCTGCAACATAATTTCCCAACTTCTATAAACAATGCCCTGACTGATTAAAGGCCAGTGTACCAAAAGCTTTCTTCACTCCCCTGTCTACCTGACTCCACTTTCAGAAAACTGTGACACCTGAACTCCAAGAGCCCTCTGTTCCACTTCACTCTTTAAGGCCCTTTCACTTTTCCGTACCATTCACTATGAAACTCCTACCTGGATTTGACTTTGCAAAATGCAACACTGCACATTTATCTATATTAAACTCCATTTGCCATTTCTTGGCCCACCTCCCCAGCTGATCAATTTCTGATAACCATATGACCTTAAGACATCGGAGCAGAAGTTGGACCATTTGGCCCAACGAGTCTGCTCTGTCATTCAATCATGGGAGACTGGTAGGTTTTACAACATTTTTCAGCTTTCTCCCTGTAATCTTTGATTCCCTTGGCTATCAATAATTTATCTACTTCTGTTTTAAATATAATCAGTGACTTGCCCTCCTCAGCCTTCTGTGGCAATGAATTCCACAGATTCACCATTCTCTAGCCTTCCCTTTACTCTCAGGCTGTCCCCTCAGGCCCTCGTCTCTCAGATAGAAGGTTTGTTGGAAACGAATGAGCCTCCAGGGTGCCAGGGTCTGTGATGTCTCGGATCGTATCTTTGGGGTCTTGAAGGTAGAGGGTGACCAGCCTCAAGTCATTGTCCATGTCTGTACCAATGACACAGGTAGAAAGAGGGATAGGGATGTAAGGCAGGATTTCAGGGAGCGAGAGTGGAAGCTGAGAGCTAGAGCAGAGTTGTCGCCTCTGGTTTGTTGTCCGTGCCATGTGATAGCAAGGCAAGGAGTAGGGAGAGATATCAGTTGCACATGTGGCTGCAAGGATAGTGCAAGAGGGTGGGTTTCAGGTTCTTGGATAATTAGGGCTCATTCTGGAGAAGGTGGGACTTATACAAATGGATGGTCTTCACTTGAACCAGAGAGGTACTAATATCCTGGGTGGGAAATTTGCTGGTGCTTTTCGGGTGGGTTTAAACTAGATCTGCAGGGGGTTGGGAACCTGAGGTGTAGTTGCAGTGCACAGGAGGATGAGAGTAGGAAGGACAGGGACAGGATTTCAGGGTCACAGGAATGTGCTGGCAGACAGTGAAGTGTGTTTACTTCAATGCCAGAAGTATCCGACATAAGGCAGATGAGCTTGCATCATGATAATAGCTTTAAATTAAGGGGTGGTAGGTATAAGACTGATGTTAGGGGTGATTCTTTACTCAGCGAGTCGTGAGTTCATGGAATGCCCTGCCAGTAACAGTGGTGGACTCTCCCTCTTTATGGGCATTTAAACGGGCATTGGATAGGTATATGGAGGAAAGTGGGCAGGTGTAGGTTAGGTGGGCTTGGATCGGCGCAACATCGAGGGCCGAAGGGCCTGTACTGCACTGTATTTTTCTATGTTCTATGAATAGGTATCTAGGACTTCGATGTTGTGGCCATTGCGGAGACATGGATAGAGCAGGGTGAGGAATGGATGTTGCAGGTTCCAGGGTTTATATATTTCATTAAGAACAGGCAAAGTGGTAAAAGAGGTGGAGGTGTGGCCCTGTTAGTCAAGGATAGTATAATGGTGGCTGAGAGAACTTTTGATGAGGACTTGTCTACTGAGGTGATGTGGGCTGAGGTTAGAAACAGGAGAGGAGAGGTCACACTGCTTGGAGCTTTTTTACAGGCCTCCGCAGAGTTCCAGGGAGGTGGAAGAGAGGATTAGTGGAATTATTCTAGGTAGGAGTGAAAGGAACAGGGTGGTCATTATGGAGGACTTTAACTTCCCCAACATTGACTGGGAATGCTGTAACTCCAGTACTTCGGATGGATCAGTTTTTGTCCAATATGTACAGGAGGGTTTCCTGACACAGTATGTCAAAGGGCCGACAAAAGGGGAGGCCACATTGGATCTGGTGCTTGGTAATGTACCAGGCCAGGTGTTTGATTTAGTTGTAGGTGAGCACTTTGGAGAGAGTGACTATAATTCAGTTACGTTTAGTTTAGTGAAGGAAAGGGATCGGTCCATGCCACGGGTCAAGAGTTATCGATGGGGCAAGGACAATTATAATGCGAATAGGCAAGAATTAGGATGCACAGAACGGGGTAGCAAAATGCAGGGGGTGCAGACAATGGAAATGTGGAGCTGGTTTAAGGAACAGATATGGCGTGTCCTTGATAGGTATGTCCCTGTCAGACAGGGAGGGCAGGTTTAGTACCAAAGGACCGGAGGATTGCACATGTTGTGCCCTTATTCAAGAAAGGCAATGAGCCTTACTTCTGTTGTAGGAAAGGTTTTGGAGAGGATTATAAGAGATAGGATTCATAATCATCTAGCAAGCAACAATTTGAATTCAGATAGTCAACATGGTTTCATCAAGGGCAGGTTATGTCTCACAAACCTCATTGAGTTTTTTGAGAATGTGACCAAGCATATCGATGAGGGTAGGGCAATTGACGTGGTATACATGGACTTCAGTAAAGCCTTTGATAAGGTTCCACATGGTAGGCTGTTGAAGAAAATGCAGAGGCATGGGGTTGAGGGTGATTTAGCAGATTGGATTAGAAACTGGCTTTCTGTAAGAAGACAGCGAGTGGTGGTTGATGGAAAATATTCAGCCTGGAGTCCAGTTACTAGTTGTGTGCCACAAGGGTTTGTTTTGGGACCACTGCTGTTTGTCCCTTTTATAAATGACTTAGATGCAGGTATAGTTCGATGGATTAGTAAATTTGCAGACAACACTAAAGTCGGTAAAGTAATGGACAGTGAGTAAGAATGTTGCAGGTTGCAGGAGGACTTGGATAAACAGCAAAATTGGGCTGAAAGGTGGCAAATGGAGTTCAATGCAGCTAAATGTGGGGTGATGCACTTTGGGAAGAATAATCCACTTTGGGAAGGCAGAGTACTGGGTCAATGGAAAGATTCTTGGCAGTGTGGATGTGCAGAGGGATCTTGGAGTCCATGAACATAGATCCCTGAAAGTTGCCATCCAGGTGGATAGTGCTGTTAATACGGTGTGTTAGGTTTTATTGGAAGAGGGATTGAGTTCCGGAATCGCAATATCATGCTGCAACTGTACAAAACGCTAGTGTGGCCACACTTGGAATATTGTGTATAGTTCTGGTCCCCATATGTCGAGAAGGATGTGGAAGCATTGGAAAAGTTGCCTGATCTGGAGGGAAGGTCTTATGAGAAAAGGGAAAATGTGGTGTTGTTTGTGCCATCATGTTCAGATGGATTCTAATCTAAAAACTGAGTTAACAGAGTCTTACATGGATTCATGCAGTTTTTGAGCAAAGTACAATGTAACTCTGCAAGGACAAATTCATCCCACAAACGTATATGTGTATGTGTGCGTGTGTTTGTCTAGGTTTGGGGTGTGTGTGGTTAAATTAGATTACTTACAGTGTGGAAACAGGCCCTTCGGCCCAACAAGTCCACACCGACCCGCCGAAGAATATATCACCCAGACCCATACTCCTACATGTGTAAGAGAGTGAGTGTAAGGGGGTCTAAGTCTGTGATAGACTGCATGTGGGTTTGTGTGTGTGTGTCTGGGGTGGGGGGTTGTGAGTATCTGTGAGAGAGAGTGTGTATGTGTGTGTGTGTAGTCTGCCAGTACCTACAAGACAGACCACAACAGGAAGGCACATCACGTCCAGACACACTGACCACACTGTCCTACATCAAGGTCATATCAGAAATGACCACCAGACTATCCAAAGCCTGGGTATCACGGTAGCCCACAAACCTTCTACCACACTACAACTACTAACGGGTATAAAGGATCCTATAGCCACAGCCAACAGGACCAATGTTACATACAAAATATCATGTAAAGACAGCCAAAACCACTGTTTAGGGCAAACAGGAAGGAAATTAGCCGGCAGTGTACATGAACACCACCAAGCCACCGAGACACAGGACCAGCTGTCACTTGTATAATTTCACACAGACAGTGAAGGACAGCAGTTCGACTGGGACAATGTATCCATCCTAGAACAAGCCAAACAGAGGCAGGGAATTCCTGGAAGCCTGGCACTCAACCCAGACTTGTGGGCGGCACAGTGGCTCAGTGGTTAGCACTGCTGCATCTCAGCACCAGGGTCCCAGGTTCGATTCCAGCCTCGGGCGACTGTCTGTGTGGAGTTTGCACATTCTGCCTGTGTATCCAAAGATGTGCGGGTTAGATGAATTGGCCATGCTAAATGGCCCGTAGTGTTAGGTGGAGTCAGGTGTTACTAGGGGACATAGCTTTAAATTAAGGGGTGGTAGGTATAGGACCGATGTTAGGGGTAGATTCTTCACACAGCGGGTTGTGAGTTCATGGAATGCCCTGCCCGTATCAGTGGTGAACTCTCCTTCTTTATGGTCATTTAAGCGGGCATTGGATAGGCATTTGGAAGTTATTGGGCTAGTATAGGTTAGGTAGGATTCGGTCGGCGCAACATCGAGGGCCGAAGGGCCTGTACTGCGCTGTATCCTTCTATGTTCTATTAGTCAGAGGGAAATGGGTCTGGGTGGGCTACTCTTCGGAGGGTTGGTATGGAGTTGTTAGGCCGAAGGGCCTGTTTCCACACTTTAGGGAATCTAATCTAATAAAACTCCATGAACAAACATAGAGTTGGACCCCATATACCAACCATGAAGAAACAGAACCAGCAACAAAATCAGAAATGACATCACCAACCCGAACAGACCCAGACACACACACAACAAGCGGGACAGAACACCAATGCTTCACCAGAGGCTCACTGACTATACTACCTAGCATGGTGATGAGACATCTACCAACAAACTTACCTGCTCAATGAGCAAGTCAGCAACCTCTTACAATCTTTGCTAATATTACTGGCTAGCTTACTTGCATATTTAATCCCCCCCCCCCTCCTTATTTCTTTCTTTGTCCTCAGTTGGTTTTTGTAGGCATCACCGCTGCCCTTCACCATGGTATATGCTTTCTCTTTGTAGGTGTTCAACTCTACCCACACAGATTCTACATAATCTGACCTTACTTTGTTTATTGTTTTTGATTTAATTTCACTTTTAACTAACAAGGCATCCCCACCTCCTCTGCCCACCTGCCTGTCTTTTTGATTGAATGTATACCCTTGGATATTTAGCTCCCAGTCCTGATCCCTTTGCAGCCATGTCTCCGTGATGCCCACCATATCATATCTGCCAATTTCAATCTGTACCACAAGCCCATCAATCTTATTTCAGATACTGTGCACGTTCAAATACAATACCTTCAGTCTTATATTGACCATTCCTCTTCTCATTATTATTCATTTATCCAGTGTGTTTGAGGTTTGATTCCTAATCCTTTCCAAACACTCCTGATGAAGGGCTTATGCCTGAAACGTCGATTCTCCTGCTCCTCAGAAACAGCCTGACCTGCTGTGTTTTTTCAGCACCACACACTTGACTCTGATCTCCCACGCACCAAGCCTTGTTGATTACTTCTAAGTAAACCATCTTTCCAAATGCTTGTGTATCTCATCCCTCCAAATATTCTCAAGGAACTTACCCACCACAGATGTTACGTTCACTGATTTATTGTTCCCAGGTTTTTCTTTGCAGCCCTTCCTGAATAAGGGCATGACATTCGCTATCCTCCAATTTACCAGAACCTCATCCGTGCCTAATGATGATGCAAAAATATCATCCAGGGCCCCTACAATCTCTTCTCTAGCCTCTTGCAGGGTTCTTGGATATATCTGGGCAGGGCCAGGAGATTTATCCACCTTCATTTATTTTAGCATGTCCAACACCACCTCTACCGTGGTATGAACTGTTCCCAAGATATTATCACTAACTTTGCCAAGTTCCCAAGTCTTTCATGTCATTCTCCACAGTAAACACAGAGGAGAAATATTCATTAAGGACCTTGCCCATCTCCTGCGGTTC
This sequence comes from Hemiscyllium ocellatum, assembly GCF_020745735.1. Classification (NCBI taxonomy): domain Eukaryota; kingdom Metazoa; phylum Chordata; class Chondrichthyes; order Orectolobiformes; family Hemiscylliidae; genus Hemiscyllium; species Hemiscyllium ocellatum. The sequence goes on from NC_083408.1 coordinate 120,247,492, forward strand.
CACACATGCTTGTCCATTTTGGTCCTTGAGGGGTCCTATTCATTCTCTCATTATTCTATTTCCTTTAATATACTTAAAGAAGCTGTTTGGATTCACCCTAACCTTCTCAGCCAAAGCTCCCTCATGTCCCCTTTTCACCCTCTTGATTTCCTTCTTCAGTAAACTCCTGTCTACCCAGTTGACCTCCAGGGATTCCCTTGATCCCAGCTGCCTGTACCTGAGTCTTGCTCCCCTCCCACCCCCCCACCACCTTTTATTTTAGGTCAAAGCCTCAATATCTCATCATTCAGGGTTCCCTTCACCCTCACAGGAACAGATAGACCTTGAACTCTAGTTATCTCACTTTTAAAGTCCTGCCACTTGCCGGAGGTCTCTTTACCTGCAGACAAACTACTCCAATCAACACCAGCAAGCTCCTGTGTAATTCAATCAAAGTTCACCTTGCCCCAAATTAGAACTCGAACCTGTGGACCAGTTTAGTCCCCCTCCATAACTGTTTTAAAATTAATAGAACTATGGTCACTGGTCTCAAAGTGCTCCCCCACTGTCACCACAGTCACCTGTCCTGCCCTATTTCCCAAGAATAGGTCGGGTTTTGCCCCATCCCAAGTAGGAACCTCTATATACTGCTTGAGGAAACGTTCCTGAACGTGCTTAACAAATTCCACCACATCTAAGCCTTAACGCTCTGGCAATCCCAATCTATGTTAGAAGAATTAAAATCCTCTATTATGACAAACCTATTGATCCTGCAACTCCCTCCAGTCACCCTGCAAATTTGTTCTTCTAATTCCTGTTGACTATTTGGGGACCGATAGTACAACACCAATAACGTCACCATCCCCTTCTTATTTCTGAGCAAAGCCTCACTGGATGATCCTTCATTTATTTGATCTCTTACTGCTGTGATTCTCGCCTTAATCAACATTGCAATCCACCCACCCCTTTCCACCACATCTGTCCCATCTAAAGCACCTGTACTTGAGAGTTATAAGGTAGCCAGGAAGGAGCTAAAGAGGGAGTTAAGAAAAGCGAGAAGGGGACATGAAAAGTCTTTAGCTGGTAGGATTAGGGAAAACCCAAAGGCTTTCTATAGGTATGTCAAGAATAAAAGGATGACTAGGGTAGGTATCGGTCCAGTCAAGGATAGTAGTGGGAAGTTGTGTGTGGAGGCGGAGGAGATTGGAGAGACATTAAATCAGTACTTTTCATCAGTATTCACTCAGGAACAGGACACTGTTGCTGATGTGAATATGGAATCACAAATAATTAGAATGGATGCCCTGGAAATATGCAGGGAAGAGGTTTTGGGAATATTGGAAAGGATGAATATAGATAAGTCTCCTGGGCCTGATGGCATTTACCCCAGGATCCTATGGGAAGCTAGGGAGGAGATAGCAGAGCCATTGGCCTGGATTTTTATGTCATCGTTGTCAACAGGAATAGTACCAGAGGACTGGAGGATAGCGAATGTGGTCCCATTGTTCAAGAAAGGGAGTAGGGATAGCCCTAGCAACTATAGGCCAGTGAGTCTGACTTCAGTGGTGGGCAAAGTCTTAGAGAGAATGGTAAGGGATAAGATTTATGAACATCTGGGTAGGAATAACGTGATCAGGGATAGCCAGCATGGTTTTGTGAAGGGCAGGTCGTGCCTCACAAACCTTATTGAGTTCTTTGAGAAGGTGACCAAGGAAGTGGATGAGGGTAAAGCAGTAGATGTTGTGTATATGGATTTTAGTAAGGCGTTCGATAAGGTTCCCCATGGTAGGCTAATGCTAAAACTTCGGAGGTATGGCATTGAGGATACATTAGAGGTTTGGATTAGGAATTGGCTGGCTGGAAGGAGACAGAGGGTAGTAGTTGATGGATTATGTTCATCTTGGAGCGCAGTTACTAGCGGTGTACCACAAGGATCTGTTTTGGGACCATTGCTTTTTGTTATCTTTATAAATGATCTAGAGGAAGGACTTGAAAGCTGGGTAAGCAAGTTTGCGGATGACACAAAAGTCGGTGGAGTTGTGGATAGTGAGGAAGGAAGTGATAGGTTACAGCGGGATATAGATAAGTTGCAGAGCTGGGCGGAAATGTGGCAAATGGAATTCAATGTAGCTAAGTGCGAAGTCGTTCACTTTGGTAGGAATAACAAGATGATGGATTACTGGGCTAATGGTAGGCTACTTGGTAGTGTGGATGAGCAGAGGGATCTTGGTGTCCATGTACACAGATCTCTGAAAGTTGCCACCCAGGTAAATAGTGCTGTGAGGAAGGCATATGGTGTACTGGGCTTTATTGGCAGAGGAATTGAGTTCCGGAGTCCTGAGGTCATGTTGCAGTTGTATAAGACTCTGGTGCGGCCTCATCTGGAGTATTGTGTGCAGTTTTGGTCGCCATACTATAGGAAGGATGTGGAAGCTTTAGAACGAGTGCAGAGGAGGTTTACCAGGATGTTGCCTGGAATGGTAGGAAAATCTTATGAGGAAAGGCTGAGGCACTTGGGGCTGTTCTCATTGGAGAAGAGAAGGTTTAGGGGAGATCTGATAGAAGTGTATAAGATGATTAGGGGTTTAGATAGGGTAGATACTAAGAACCTTTTACCGCTAATGGAGTCAGGTGTTACTAGGGGACATAGCTTTAAATTAAGGGGTGGTAGGTATAGGACAGATGTTAGGGGTAGATTCTTCACACAGCGGGTTGTGAGTTCATGGAATGCCCTGCCCGTATCAGTGGTGAACTCTCCTTCTTTATGGTCATTTAAGCGGGCATTGGATAGGCATTTGGAAGTTATTGGGCTAGTATAGGTTAGGTAGGATTCGGTCGGCGCAACATCGAGGGCCGAAGGGCCTGTACTGCGCTGTATCCTTCTATGTTCTATGTTCTATGTACTCTGGCACATTAAGCTGCCAGTCCTGTCCCTCCCTTAGCCATGTTTCTGTAATGGCTATAATATTCCAGTCCCACGTACCTAGCCATGTCCTGAGTTCATCAGCTTCACCTGTCAGCTCTCTTGCGTTGAAATAACATGCAATAAAATCCAACAGGCGTTCCCCACTCCCTGCCCTGTTCCAGCCTGGCTTGTGTCTTTACCATTTCTTATTACTGTATCTCCTTCCAGCCTCACACTTGCTTCCCTGCTGTTGAGGATCCCAACCCCCACCCCCTTGCCAATCTATTTTATACCTTCCCTTGCAGCACTGGCAAATGTGCCCCGCAGGATATTGGTCCACCCACAATTTAGGTACAACTTGTCCCTCTTGAACAGGTCATCTCTGTCTTAGAAAAGATCCCAATGATCTCAAAATCTGAATTCCTTTCCCCTGCGCTAATTCTTCAGCCAGAAATTCATCTGCTATATCTTCCTGTTCTTATCCTCACGAACACGTGGCACAGAAAGTAATCCGGAGATTACCACCATTGAGGTCCTGGTTTTTAAGTTTTTTCCTAGCTCTCTACAATCACTCCACAGGACCTCATCCCTGTTTTTACCTATGTCACTTGTGCCAACATGTACAATGACTTATGGTACTCACTCTCCCCCCCCGAGAAGGTTCTGCATCTTCAGCTGCTTCATCAATGATGCCTGTAAGATATGGAGGAGAATTGGGGCTCATCAGGATTAGATTACACAGAAGATTAGATTACTTACAGTGTGGAAACAGGCCCTTCGGCCCAACAAGTCCACACCGACCCGCCGAAGTGCAACCCACCCATACCCCTACATTTACCCCTTACCTAACACTACGGGCAATTTAGCATGGCCAATTCACCTGACCCGCACTTCTTTGGACTGTGGGAGGAAACCAGAGCACCCGGAGGAAACCCACGCAGACACGGGGAGAACGTGCAAACTCCACACAGTCAGTCGCCTGAGGCGGGAATTGAACCCGGGTCTCAGGCGCTGTGAGGCAGCAGTGCTAACCACTGTGCCACCGTGCTGCCCGCGGTTCCTGTTCCTGTTCTTGTAGCCGTCCCAAAATACAAACTTTGCATTTGCGTTCCTGACTGCCAACAGAATCTGCATATTAGCCTGAAGAGAGTCTTGAACCAAGACTCCCAAACCCCTTTGTGCTTCGGATTTCCATGGCCTTTCTCCAGTTAGGAAATAGTCTACATCTCTATTATTCCCATCAAAATGCATAACCTCACATTTTCCTGAATTATATTCCATTTACCAGTTCTTTATCCACTCCTAGCTTGTCTAAACCCTCTGCAGCCTCTCCCTTTCCTCAATACTAGCCCGTCTCTCCACCTATCCTTGTGTCATCTTGAGGACTGATCTGACTCAAGTGGACTGTTGGAAGACTAAACGTTAGGACAGCTGACGAGCAGGGGCAGATGTTTAAGGAGACACTCAGTTGCTCCCAAACAATATCTATTCCAGAATCTCAGAATCCCTACAGTGCCAAGATGATGGCAGAGTAGCATGCTCCAGTCAGAGCTCCTCTGCTTCGCCAGTTCCTTTTCCTTTTTCTCTCTCATGTTTTCTTCTCTTTTCTGCTGGTCTTCACCACTCCCTGCCCCTGCCAACCAACTCTAACTGCTTAAATGTACCCAGAGGGAATGAAGGTGAGTCCGAATCCAGCCCCGCATTGGACAAGAGTCGTGGTTTGGAGCTTGGAGTGGGCTACTTGCAATTTGCCGGGATTCTGGGCCCAGTGTGATTCAGATGGAGCTCATCCCTTTGGAAGAGCTTTCTCCTGCCCTAGTACTGGTGCCAATATCCCATGAATTGGACTCCATGTCTCCTACGCCAATCTTTAATTTTGTTGTAATCCTGTGTCAAATAGTTAGTGGCTCATTTAGTAATCCAAAGATTATTAGCCTTTTGATTCTGCTTTTTAATTTAGCCCCGCGTTGCACATATCCCATTCAGTAGATCCATTTTGCTCATTCAGCTTACCTTGTCGTTACATACTTAGAGAAAGTGAGGACTGCAGATGCAGGAAATGAGAGTCAAGAGTGTGGTGCAGGAAAACCACAGCAGGTCAAGCAGCATCCGAGGAGCAGGAAAACAATGTTTCCGGCCTAAGTGTTCATCAGGAACCAACGTGTTACCTACAGGGAACATGGCAACTGGAGTCCTTCAGGTCTCTCGAACCCTGACCACAGAGAACAGGATCTATTCCCCTGACTATACTATCGCAGTGTCCTGCAGTCACCCACGCGGTGATACAGCTGGGAAACAGCGTCCTACACTCAATATCACTATGAATCTGTCTGGGAAAAGTGTCCTGAATTCTGCATATTGTGGCAGTGCTGCTGTTGGACTGGGTGTATGAAGTCAGAAATCAAACGACACCAGGTTATAGTCCAACACGTTTATTTGAAATTGCAAGATGTCGTAGCTCTGCTCCTTCATCAGGTGCTGTACGATGGAGAGGTATAAGATACCACACCCTCAGGTGTTTTATTGATGGAGAGGTATAAGACACTATATTTCTAAGCAAAATATTAGCAACTTTAAAACTAGCTGTCCTTATTGAGTCCTTTAATCAGTTAGGAGTTACCTTGCTGAGTAAAATGCAAATCCAGCTCAATGTTTCAGGTTTCAGGTTACAGAGGCTATAGAAAGAATAAAAGGGGAGGCAAGAGAGGAGAGGGAGTTCTGTTTTTGAATAGCGAGAACACGGCAGTACAGTGAGGGGGCATTCTTGAGTGTTCGTCTGCTGAGTCTACATGGCTAGGACTGAGAAATAAAAAGGGGGAGATCACTTTGCTAGTATTGTAACACAGGAAACATAAATAAAATAGGTGCAGAAGTAGGCCATTTGACCCTTTGAGCCTGCACCACCATTCAATATGGTCATGATCGTGCATTCTCAGTTCCCATTCCCGCCAGGTGGTTGTTCGGGGGCGTGGGCCTGACCTGGTCGTCTGCAAAGACCATTCTCTCCATAACTACCTGGACAGGTACACGCCCCCTAACAAGTCCCCTTCCCCTGCCACCGCAGGAATTGCAAAACCTGCACCCACACCTCCTCCCTCACTTCCATCCAAGGCCCCAAAGGTGCCTTCCACATCCATCAAAGTTTCATCTGCACTTCCACGCGTCATTTATTGTATCCCTTGCTCTCGATGCGGTCTCCTCTACATTGGGGAGACTGGACACCTTCCTACAGAACACTTTAGGGAACATCTCCGGGACACCCGCACCAATCAACCCCACTGTTCATGGCTGAACATTTCAACTCCCCCTTGCAATCTGCCGAGGACATTCAGGTCCTGGGCCTCCTCCATTGCCACTCCCTCACTACCCGACGCCTGGAGGAAGAAAGCCTCATCTTCCACCTCGGAACACTTCAACCCCAGGGCATCGATGTGGGACATCACCAGTTTCCTCATTTCCCCTCCCCCCCACCTTATCCCAGTTCCAACCTTCCAGCTCAGCGCCATCCTCATGACCTGTCCTACCTGCCAATCTTCTTTCCCACCTATCCACTCCACCCACCTCTCTGACCTATCACCTTTACTCTCACCTCCAAGCACCTGTTGTGCTCTGAGCTACCTTTTCCCAGCTCCCCCCTCCTCCCCCATTTATCTCTCCACCCCAGAGGCTCCCTGCCTCATTCCTGATGAAGGGCTGTTGCCCGAAACGTCGATTTTCCTGCTCCTCTGATGCTGCCTGGCCTGCTGTGTTTTTCCAGCATCACATTTTTCAACTCTGACATTCATATATGCCTACTTTGGTGTCAAAAACGGAAGGCAGATTATTATCTGAATGATGGCAGTTTAGGAAAAGGTGAGGTGCAATCAGACCTGGGTGTCATGGTGGAACAGTCACTGAAGGTTGGCATGCAGGTGCAGCAGGCAGTGAGGAAAGTTATGACATGCTCATTTTCATCGCGAGAGGATTGGAGTATTGGTGCAAAGATGTCTTGCTGCAGTTATACAGGGCGTTGGTGAGGTCACATCATGAGTATCATATGCATTTTTGATCTCGTAGTCTGAGGAAGGATATTCTTGACATTGAGGGAGTCCAGACTGACTCCTGGGATAGCAGGACTGGCATCTGAGGGAAGACTAGATCAACTGGGCTTATATTCACTGGAATTAAGAAGAATGAGTGGGGTTCTCATAAAAAAAACATATAAAATCCTGATGGACTGGATAGACTAGATGTGGGAAAAATGTTGGGGAAGTCCAGAACTAGGAATCATAGTCTAAGAATAATGGGTAAATTATTCAGAACTGCGATGAGGAAGAATTTCTTCACGCAGAAAGTTGTGAACTTGTGGAATTCTCTCCCACAGGAAGCTGTGATATATTCAAGATGGAACTGGATGCGGCCCTTGCAGCTAAAGGGATCGGGAATATGGAGAGAAATCAGGAATGGGATACTGAGATTGCATGTCCAGCTACAATCATATTGAATGGTGGTGTAGGTTCGAAGGGCCAAATGGCCTGTTCCATCACTGATTTTCTATGTTTCTTTGTTTCTATATTAAAAGGGAACATGAGGTACCTTTGGCAGATAAGGTAAAGGAGAATCCAAAGGGATTTAAAAAGTACATGAGCGTCTAAAGAATAACTGAGAATAGGGCCTCTTAAAGATCAATAAGGTCATATACGTGCAGAACCACAAGAGGTGAGTGAGATCCTAAATGAATATTTCTTTTCAGTATTTACCATCAAGAGAGGCCTGGATGCTTGGGAACTTGGGGAAATAAATAATGATGTTTTGATATTACACAACACTAGGTTATAGTCCAACAGGTTTATTTGGAAGCGCTGCTCCTTTATCACGTGGCACAACAACAGCTCTCTGAAAGCTAGTGCCTCCAGATAAACCTAGTGTTCTATAACCTGGTGTTGTGTGGTTTTAACTTTGACCACCCCAGGTCAACATCGGCCCCTCCAAATCACATTGCAGAAGAGGAGGTACTGGAAGACTTAAAATGCATCAAGGAAGATAAATCCCCAGGACCTGATGAAATGTATCCCGAATTTAGTGAAAAGCTACGAAGCTACAAGGCCTTTGTGGAGATATTTGTATCATCGACAGCACGGATTAAGTGCCTAAAGGTTAGAGGGTGGCTAATGTTGTGCCATTAATTCAGAAAGGCTGCAGGGAAATGCTTGGGAACTACAGACCGGTAAGCCTTGAGTACTTGAGTATGTTGTTCGAGGGGATTCTGAGGGACTGGATCTACAGGCATTTGGAGAGACAAGGATTCATTTGGGATCATCAACATGGCTTTGTGTGTGGGAAATCCATGTCTGGTGAGTTTTTGTGAAAGGCTGACCAGGAATGTCGATGAAGGCAGTGCAGTAGACATTGTCTGCATAGACTTTAACCAGGCCTTTAACAAGGTGGATTGTTGAGTAAGATTAAATCTTATGGGAAGAAAGAGATAACTGCAGATGCTGGAGATCAGAATTGAAAAGTGTGGTGCTAGAAAAGCATAGCAGGTTGGGCAGCATTTGAGGAGCAGGAGAATTGACGTTTCAGGCATAAGGCCCTCAGGAATGAGGGGGAGGGAAGGGAGCTGAGAGATATTTAGAAGGGTGGAGGTGGGGCTGTGGGGAAGATAGCTGGGAAGACAATAGGTAGATGCAGATGAGGGATGATGGCGATAGGTCAGAGCGGAGGCTGGAGTGGATAGGTGGGAAGGAAGATAGACAGATAGGACAGTTCAAGAGGGCGGTGCTAAGTTGGAGGGTTAGATTTGGGATGAGGTGGGGGAAGGGGAGGTGAGGAAGCTGGTGAAACAATGCTGATGCCATGTGGTTGGAGGGTCCCAAGGTGGAAGATGAGGCATTCTTCCACCAGGCATCGGGTGGCTTGAATTTGGCGATGGAGGTGACCCTGGACTTGCATGTCCTTGGGATCCAGGGAAAGCTAGCCAATTGGATACAAAATTGGCTTGAAGGTCGAAGACAGAGTGTTGGTAGAGGGTTGTTTTTTGAACTGGAGGCTTGTGACTAGAAATGTGCCAGAGAAATTGGTGCTGGGTCTACTGTTATTTGCTATTTATGTAAATAGATGAGAATTTAGAAGGTATGGTTAGTAAGTTTGTCAATGCTACCAAGATTGGTGGTATAGTGGACAGTGAAGAAGATTATCTGGGAATGTAGTGAGATCTTAATTAACTGGGCCAGTGGGCTGAGGAATGACAGATGGAGTTGTTGTCTTGTTGCAGCGGTACAAGACATTGGTGACACCACATTTGGCGTGCTGCTTGCCCTACTAGAGAAAGGATATTATTCAACTAGAACAAGTGTCAAAAACAATTACTAGCATGCTACCTGGACTGGAAGTTTTGAGTTATAAGAAGAGGCTTTTCCCTGGAACATAGGAGACTCAGGGGTAATCTTATAGAGGTCTATAAAATCATGACAGATAAGGTAACTAGGCAACTGCTTTTCCCCATGGTAGGGGAGGCTAAAAATGGGAGCATAGGTTTAAGGTGAGAGGGGAGAGATACAAAAGGATCCAGAAGGGTAATTTTTCACGCAGAGGGTGGTGAGTGTCTGTAACGGGCTGCCAGAGGTAGTGGTGAAGAGAGTGCAATTTTGCCATTTCACAAACATTTACGCAGGGACATGGACAGGATAGATATGGAGGGATATGGACCATACGCAGGTTAATGGGTCTCAATTAATTGTGAAAACTGGGCTGCATGGACAAATTGTGCTGAAGGGTCTGTTTCCATAGATCATAGAAAAGTACAGCACAGAACAGGCCCTTTGGCCCACAGTGTTGTGCTGAGGTTTAATCCTAATGTAAAATATAATTACTTAACCTATATACCCCTCAACTCACTGCTATCCATGTGCATGTCCAGCAGTCGCTTAAATGTCCCCAATGACTCTGCTTCCACCACCACCGCTGGCAACGCATTCCATGCATTCACAACTCTCTGCGTAAAGAACCTACCTCTGACATCTCCTTTATACCTTCTTTCTAAGGGGTGGCATGTTGGCACAGTGGTTAGCACTGCTGCCTCACAGCGCCAGAGACTCGGGTTCAATTCACGCATTGGGAAAGTGTCAGTGTGGAGTTTGCACATTCACCCCGTGTTCATGTGGGTTTCCTCCGGGTGCTCCGGTTTCCTTCCACAGTCCAAAGATGTGTAGGTTAGGTGAATTGGCCACGCTAAATTGCCCGTGGTGTTAGGTGAAGGGGTAAATGTAGGGGAATAGGTCTGGGTGGGTTGCTCTTCGGTGGGTCGGTGTGGACTTGTTGGTCCAAAGGGCCTGTTTCCACACTGTAAGTAATATAATCTAATATCTTAAAACTATGACCCCTCGTGCCAGTCAATCCTGCCCTGAAGAACAATCTCTAGCTGTTGACTCTCTTCATGCCTCTCATTACCTTGTACACCTCAATCAGGTCACCTCTCTTCCTCATTCTCTCCAGAGAGAAAAGTCCGAGCTTATTCAACCTTTCTTCACAAGGCAAGCCCTCCAATCCAGGCAGCATCCTGGTAAATCTTCTTTGCACCCTCTCCAAAGCCTCTGTATCTTTCCTATTGTAGGGCGACCAGGACTGGACACAATATTCCAAGTGTGGTCTCACCACGGACTTGTAGAGCTGCAGCAAAATCTCATAGCTCTTAAACTCCGGTCCTTCTGTTAATGAAGGCCAAAACACCATATGCTTTCCTAACAACCTTGTCCATTTGGGTGGCAACTTTGAGGGATCGATGTACTTGCACACCCAGGTCCCTATGTTCCTCCACACTGTGAAGAATCCTGTCTTTAACCCTTAAGTTAGAGATAGAATTAAATTCAAAAAAGACACAGACAAATTATTAACAGAAAAACAAAAGACCTGAGGATCGGGAACAGTCTAGAAATCAGCAAGGAAGACCGAGAAATTGATTAAGAAGATGTGTTTTCAAGAAGGAGATACCTATAGCTCTGGTAGTAAAGGCATCAAGGGATGTAGGGGCAGGCAGGATTATAGTATTGAGCTCGATAATCATATTGAACAGCAGAGGTTTAATGACCTACCCTGCTCCTATTGTCTATGTTTCTATTAGCCAGTACAGTTCTATCAAGTAGTAGGATAGTTGGGAAATATTGCAGATACCTGGAGTGGTTTTTATTAAAGTATTTGAGGAAACATTATTTAGAAAGGTAAAAAGGGAGTAAGAGCAATGAAGAATGGAAGAGACAGTGAAGAATAAGGCAGAAGGAGACTAGAAAATTCCTAAGTTGAAACTCCTACTCTCTGAACTGATGTAGAGGTTAGACACAGATACAGAAAAACATGGAGCATTAACATGCCTACTGACTGAATTTAAATGAATCTGTAAGGACAAACCATGGGGTACAACTTGAGCTGTAGTTATGTGAATGTAGGAGAACCTTCTTCTGTCAAAGAAGCGCTTATATCCAGAGATTCAGGCCAAATTGGAAGTGGAAACCTACAGTGAGTTGTGTAATTGTCCTGATTGGCACATAGCCCTGTGTTGTAGCTTCACCGGGTTGACACCTCTTCGTTAAACTGCAGTTGGTCCCTTGGCTGCCACAGACTGGGCAAATGTTTTGTACAACACGTACATTCTGTCTGCAAAAATGACCCTGAGCTTCCAGTTGCCTGCCACTTTAACACCCCACCCTGTTCCCTGACCAACATCTCTACCTCAGGCTGGCTGCAGTGTTCCAGAAATGGTCAGTGCAAGCTGGGAGAACAGCAGGTCATTTTCCACTTGGAGACCCTGCAACCTCTGGAAATCAATATCGAGTTCAATAACTTTAGAGCATGAGCACATTCTCCCCTCTCACCCCAAGCCTCACATACCAGCCCTTGTCATTACTTTGGCTGCTATCACAGACCAACCCATTGTCACCCATTAATGGTTCCATTAACAGCTATTCAATCTCCCAGGGAGACCATGACATTATCCTTTATCTGCCAAATTGCTGTTCTTTCTCGCTGGGCTCCATTTCCACTTATCTTTTACCCTTCCCCCATCCCATCTTCATCAGTAACTTTTCCCAGTTACCATCAGTTCTGAAGAACGGTCACTGAACCTGAAACATTAGCTCTGCTTTCTCTTCATGGATGCTGCCAGACCTGATGAGTTTTCCCAATAACTTCTACTTTTTCTCTCTGATCCCTTAGGTTGACAGTACTGGCAGATTGGGAGATAGACCATGCCATGAGGTTGTGTTGGAATAAAATTCTGCTGCTGTTGATAACCACAGTGCCTCATAGATGCCTAGTCTTCAGTTATTTCAGCTGTCTGAAGCCTGCCCCATTCAGCACGGTGATGGTTGCACACATGGCGGGTATCCTCAATGTGTACAGTCAAAACTGAACTCTGGAAGCTGTATTGAGAATGCCAGAGGGTGTTGGCACTATGAGCATTTTGTCATGGCTGAGCACAAGACAATGTGACGGCAGCACCGTGGAGGCATGATGCATAGCTAATGAGGGTAAACAGCAGAGAATTATAGGAGATAATTCATTGACTAGATAAGAAACGTTTCATAAAATTCCCAGAATGGGACATAGAGCCAATCTTTGGTGGAATTCAGCTCAATGTTTCCATATTTATCAACATGGATTGGTAGTAATTCAATGATTCCTAAAAAGTTAAACATTATTTCCATTTTAGACAATCTTGGACAGATGTGCGAATCCTTCAGAATCTGGAGGTTAACCAGAGGGATTTCAATTATGAAGGTTTTTATGGTGATTGGAATGAGGTCAGCCGGGTGGACCACACAGAATATGAGATCTCTGACTGGGGTTGTTAATCTGGTCCAGTCAGGGAGTTCTGGCTGACATATCAACAGGGACTCTCTCTCAGAGCTGGATCTGAGCTTGCTCAGTCAGTGTCACATACTCTACACGTGAAAATGAAGGGTGACTTGGAAACAGATTCCTGGCATTCATGGAGTTATTTCAGTTTTTAGCTGTAACACTGGAGAGCTGGGCTTGTTCTCTTTAGACCAATGGTATTGAAGGAGGTCTGATTGTGGTGTGCAAGGTAATGGCAGGCTTAGGTAGACAAGACAAAGAAAAGCTGTTCCCAGTTGCTGATGGCATGTGGACTGCGGGACAAAGTTTAAAGGCTTGGGCAAGAGAGGTGAGGGGATGTGAAGAAGGACCTCTTTCTACAGTGAGTGACAATGACCAACAACTCACTGCCCAAGGGAGAGATGGTCAAGGATTCCAAAATAAACATGGAGAGCCAGTTGGGAAAAATCTGCTGGGAGTGAGTAGGGGATTAAACTGACAGTCTGGCTTCCCGACAAACAGCACAGACATGAGAGTCAAATTACCTTTGCCTGTGTCCAAAATGACTCGATGACTTACATTACAATTTGAGCTGTACCAGCTTTGTTGCTATAGAAATATCCTGTGACCAAACAAGGACCAGTGAGTTCCATGTCTCTAAGTTTACTTGCTTCATTTGAAAACTCGTCATTTCTTTATTCCATTTCAGTTCAATTAACTTGCCTAATTAGCAGTTGGAATGTCCTGTTTGATTATGAAATTAGAATTCAGAGCATGCTGTTCCTTCATAATAAATACAAAGCAAAACAAAACCACACCCAATGATATTATTGTAATGCATTTAATTGATTATGGTATGGTTTTGTAAGAAATTAGGAGGTTGAATAGCAGTGCTGGATGTTCCCAGTAACGAGGTGTTGGGGAAGGAAATGGGGGTTTAGGGGAATGGGATAAACTGCGTCTCTGAGAAAAGTCACAGGAAAGGCTGAAGAGAAAGTCAGTGTTAGGAGGAACCAAAGTTCCAGTTAAATCAACAAAGGTCCAAGACTAATTGAAATCAATTTACCTTCCATACCTGCAGCTTTTCAGTGAATCTTCACCCGACTTTTCAGTTTCTCTTTACTGTGAAAGTACAGACTCCTCAATGGTCCCTCTTCATGATATACGAAACCAAAACATCAACAGGTGGATTGTTCACATGTACTCCCTCCTATCTGTACAAAAATAAAATCCTCTTTTTCCTGATGAAACCTTGTGCCTTTTGTTCTGAACCTCGTCATACTGGAGGAAGCAGTGGTGTAGTCATACTGTCTCTGGTCTGAGAGCCAGGTGAATGTTTGGGGGAAATGCGTTTGTATCCCATCACAGTAGATGGTGAAAGTTGTATTCAATTCATCTGTTTAGAGTTAAAATCTCATGTGTTGGTGACCACAAAACCATTGTCCATCATTGATTTTTATCAAGAGAAGCCAGTCTGGTTCACTAATATCCTTCAGGACATGGAATCTGCCATCCTATCCAGTCTGTCCAACAATTTAACCTGAAAATGAACTTTGGAAGAAATAGCAAGGCAAGGGAGAGTCCAATGAATGGTCGGATGCTCAGAAGCTCTAATGAACAAAGAAAGCTGAGGGGGTCCTGATTGAGGTGTTTAAGATTATGAGGGGCATGGACAGGGTGAACAGAAACCAGCTCTTCCCCTCAGCTGAAGGAGTGATGACAAGGGGGCGTAATTTTAATGTGAAAGACAGGAGGCTTAGAGGGGATTTTTCATAGTAAGGATGCTGGGAATCTGGAATGCACTTCCAGGGAGAGTAGTTATGGTGGAAAACCTCATTACGTTTTAAAAATACTTGGATGAGCACTTAATGTTATAACATTTAAGCCTGTGGGCCTAGTATGGGAAAATGGGACCAGTGTAGGTTCAATTCAGACTTGATGGGCCAAAAGGCATCTTCTGTATTCCATAATTCTGTGTGTGTCAGAGCAATGGCCCGTTGCAAAGTCTGACCAAGGAAATGGAACAGGGTCGATGATGTAGCATCAATCAAGACACTCAAGCACAACAAGAAACTCACCCTACCAAGTCCTTCTCACTGTGTAAACTAGACCTGTGTTCTTAATCGTGTCAGGGGTTGGAGCAGGTGGGAAGGTGGTGGAGGAGAAGGAATGCAATTGAGTTACTGTTAAGTTTATATATTCAAAGTGTAGCAAATCTTTTCTTGAACAGAAAAAGAAATTATTGCAGAAACTGCTTCAGTGTCCCAGCAAGTTTCAACACAAGTGGCAGTTTGAGACAATGAGGAAGTTACAGCAGTTGGAGGGGGGGAGGAGGGGGTGATGGATGGCAGTTCTAGGGAGTGGGAAAAGCTGCAGATACTGTGAGATAGATGGGTTCTCTCCAGGAAAGGTCGGAGGGGTAGGCAGGTTGTGCAGGTGTCTTCTGTGGCTATCCCCATTTCAAACAAGTTTTGGAAAATTCTGGTCAGAGGCATAGACAGACATTTCTGCAGCCAACAGTGAAAATTCAGAATGGTGTGTTGCCTCCCTGTTGCCAGGATCAGAAAGGGTGCAGAATGATAGGCTTATGCAGAAAGTCAGGAGGCATGGGATAGTGGGAAATTTGGCCAGTTGAATGGAGAACTGGCTAACCAGTCGAAGCCAGAGAGTGGTGGTAGATGGTAAATATTCAGCCTGGAGGTCAGTTACAAGTGGAGTTCCGCAGGGATCAGTTCTGGGTCCTCTGCTGTTTGTAATTTTTATTAATGACTTGGAAGAGGGAGTCGAAGGGTGGGTCAGTAAATTTGCAGACGATACGAAGATTGGTGGAGTTGTGGATAGTGAGGAGGGCTGTTGTCGGCTGCAAAGGGACTTAGATATAATGCAGAGCTGAGCTGAGGAGTGGCAGATGGAGTTCAACCCTGTCAAGTGAGAGGTTGTCCATTTTGGAAGGACAAATAAGAATGCGGAATACAGGGTTAACGGTAGGGTTCTTAGTAAGGTGGAGGAGCAGAGGGATCTTGGGGTCTATGTTCATAGCTCTTTGAAAGTTGCCACTCAAGTGGATAGAGTTTGTAAGAAGGCCTATTGTGTATTAGCGTTCATTAGCAGAGGGATTGAATTAAAGAGTCGTAAGGTAATGTTGCAGCTGTACAGGATCTTGGTAAGGCCACATTTGGAGTACTGTGTGCAGTTCTGATCTCCTCATTTTAGGAAAGATGTGGAAGCTTTGGAGAGGGTGCAGAGGAGATTTACCAGAATGTTGCCTGGAATGGAGAATAGATCGTACGAGGATAGGTTGAAAGTGCTAGGCCTTTTCTCATTGGAACGGCGAAGGATGAGGGGTGACTTGATAGAGGTTTATAAGATAATCAGGGGAATAGATAGAGTAGACAGTCAGAGACTTTTTCCCTGGGTACAACAGAGTGTTACAAGGGGACATAAATTTAAGGTGAAGGGTGGAAGGTATGGGGGGATGTCAGGGGTAGGTTCTTTACCCAGAGAGTGGTGGGGGCATGGAATGCGCTGCCTGTGGGAGTGGCAGAGTCAGAATCATTGGTGACCTTTAAGCAGCAATTGGATAGGTACATGGATATGTGCTTAAGCTAGGACAAATGTTCAGCACAACAACGTGGGCCGAAGGGCCTGTTCTGTGCTGTATTGTTCTATGTTCTATGTTCTAGAATGTTCTCAAAGGGGAGAGGGACCAATGGGAGGCCATTGTGCACATTGGAACTAACAACATAGGAAGGGAAAAGGGTGAGATTATGAAGGGAAAATATAGAGACTTCGGCAGGTATTTAAAAAGAAGGTCCTTGAGAGTAGTAATATCTGGATTACTCCCGGTGCTACGGGCTATTGAGGGTAGGAATAGGAGGACAGTGCAGATGAATGCATGGTTGAGGAGCTGGTGCAGGGGAGAAGGGTTCACATTTCAGGATCATTGGCATCTCTTCTGTGGTAGAAATGACCTGTACAAGAAGAATGGATTGCACCTAAATTGGAAGGGAATTAAAATCCCTACAGCATAGAAACAGTTCCTTCGGCCCAATAAGTCCACACTGACCTTCTGAAGAGTAACCCACCCAGACCCATTCCACAAACCTATTACTCTATATTTACCCCTAACTAATGCACCTAACCGACACATCCCTAAACACTATGGGCAATATAGCATTGTGAATTCATCTAATGTGCACGTCTTTGGATTGTGGAAGGAAACCGAAGCACCCGGAGGAAACCCACACTGACACAGGGAGAATGTACAAACTCTACACAGGCAGTCACCCGAGGCTGGAATTGAACTTGGGCCCCTGGCTCTGTGAGGCAGCAGTGCTAACCACTGTGCCACCCCACATTAGTTTTGCTTTGTTTCAGAAACCGAGTGAATTTTTTTTGGCTATCAATGCGAAAGGGCATGCTCCCATCTACGTCAGTGGAGCTGAGGTGAAGAGGGTTGAGGCAGTCAATTTCCTGGGAGTGACGATCTACGATAACCTGTCCTGGTTCACCCATGTAAATGTGAGGTTCAACAAGACTCAATAATGCCTCAACTTCCTCAGGTGGTTGAGGAAATGTGGGATGTCTGTTGGGACCCTCACCAACTTCTACACGGGTGTATAATGGCCTGGGACAATAACTACTCTATTCAGGACTGTAAGAAATTACAGAGGGGTGTGTGCACAGCCCACACCATCACTGAAGCTATTAATATTAAGCTTGTGTCTAGAGGGACTTGATCAGCACATTGCTCGAACCATAATGGGTAGAACAGGGACAAGAATGGCTGTTGCAGGTTCCAGGGTTTAAATGTTTTAGTAGGATCAGACATGGGGGTAAAAAAGGGGGAGGTGTGGCATTACTTGTCAAAGATAGTATTACAGCAGTGGAATGGACGATGGAAGAGGATTTGCCATCTGAGGTAGTTTGGGCTGAGGTTAGAAATAGGAAAGGTGAGGTCACCCTGTTAGGTGTTTTCTACAGGCCTCCTAATAGTCCTAGAGAAGTAGAGGATAATATTGCGAGGATGATTCAGGAAAAGAGTGAAGGTAGCAGGGTGGTTGTTATGGGGGACTTTAACTTCCCAGATATTGACTGGGAGAGCTATAGCTCGAGTTTATTAGATGGGTCGGTGTTTATCCAATGTGTGCAGGAGGGTTTCCTGACACAATATGTGGACAGGCCAACAAGAGGTGAGGCTATACTGGATTTGGTTCTAGGTAATGAACCAGGCCAGGTGTTAGACTTGGAAGTAGGTGAGCACTTCGGGGACAGTGACCACAACTCGGTGACTTTTACTTTAGTGATGGAGAGGGATAAGTGTGCGCCGCAGGGGAAGAGTTATAGCTGGGGGCAGGGAAATTATGATGCAGTGAGGCATGACTTAGGATGTGTGGATTGGAAAAACAGGCTTCAAGAGAAGAACACTAATGAGATGTGGGGATTGTTCAAGGAGCAGCTACTACGTGTCCTCGATAAGTATGTACCAGTCAGGCATGGTGCAAAGGGCCTTGTGAGGCAGCCGTGGTTTAGTAAGGAATTGGAATCCCTTGTGAAAGGGAAGAAGGCGGCATATGTAAAGATGAGGCGTGAAGGTTCAGCTGGGGCGATAGAGAGTTATAAGGTAGCCAGGAAGGATCTAAAGAGAGAGCTAAGAGAAGCGAGAAGGGGACATGAAAAGTCTTTAGCTGGTAGGATTAGGGAAAACCCAAAGGCTTTCTATAGGTATGTCAGGAATAAAAGGATGACTAGGGTAGGTATCGGTCCAGTCAAGGATAGTAGTGGGAAGTTGTGTGTGGAGGCGGAGGAGATTGGAGAGACACTAAATCAATACTTTTCATCTGTATTCACTCAGGAACAGGACACTGTTGCTGATGTGAATATGGAGTCACAAATGATTAGAATGGATGGCCTGGAAATATGCAGGGAAGAGGTTCTGGGAATATTGGAAAGGATGAAAATAGATAAGTCTCCTGGGCCTGATGGCATTTACCCTAGGATCCTATGGGAAGCTAGGGAGGAGATAGCAGAGCCATTGGCCTGGATTTTTATGTCGTCATTGTCAACGGGAATAGTACCAGAGGACTGGAGGATAGCGAATGTGGTCCCCTTGTTCAAGAAAGGGAGTAGGGATAGCCCTAGTAACTATAGGCCAGTGAGTCTGACTTCAGTGGTGGGCAAAGTCTTAGAGAGAATGGTAAGGGATAAGATTTATGAACATCTGGATAGGAATAACGTGATCAAGGATAGCCAGCATGGTTTTGTGAAGGGCAGGTCGTGCCTCACAAACCTTATTGAGTTCTTTGAGAAGGTGACTAAGGAAGTGGACGAGGGTAAAGCAGTAGATGTTGTGTGTATGGATTTTAGTAAGGCGTTCGATAAGGTTCCCCATGGTAGGCTAATGCTAAAACTACGGAGGTATGGCATTGAGGATACATTAGAGGTTTGGATTAGGAATTGGCTGGCTGGAAGGAGACAGAGGGTAGTAGTTGATGGTATAGGTTCATCTTGGAGTGCAGTTACTAGCGGTGTACCACAAGGATCTGTTTTGGGACCATTGCTTTTTGTTATCTTTATAAATGATCTAGAGGAAGGGCTTGAAAGCTGGGTAAGCAAGTTTGCGGATGACACAAAAGTCGGTGGAGTTGTGGATAGTGAGGAAGGAAGTGGTAGGTTACAGCGGGATATAGATAAGTTGCAGAGCTGGGCAGAAATGTGGCAAATGGAATTCAATGTAGCTAAGTGTGAAGTCATTCACTTTGGTAGGAGTAACAAGAAGATGGATTACTGGGCTAATGGTAGGCTACTTGGTAGTGTGGATGAGCAGAGGGATCTTGGTGTCCATGTACACAGATCTCTGAAAGTTGCCACCCAGGTAAATAGTGCTGTGAGGAAGGCATATGGTGTACTGGGCTTTATTGGTAGAGGAATTGAGTTCCGGAGTCCTGAGGTCATGTTGCAACTGTATAAGACTCTGGTGTGGCCTCATCTGGAGTATTGTGTGCAGTTTTGGTCGCCATACTATAGGAAGGATGTGGAGGCATTGGAACGAGTGCAGAGGAGGTTTACCAGGATGTTGCCTGAAATGGTAGGAAAATCTTATGAGGAAAGGCTGAGGCACTTGGGGCTGTTCTCATTGGAGAAGAGAAGGTTTAGGGGAGATTTGATAGAGGTGTATAAGATGATTAGGGGTTTAGATAGGGTCGACACTGAGAACCTTTTACCGCTAATGGAGTCAGGTGTTACTAGGGGACACAGCTTTAAATTAAGGGGTGGTAGGTATAGGACAGATTTTTTTTTATTTCAAAAATATACTTTATTCATAAAATATGCATAGAATAATTTGATACACTGTACATTAGGTAATGCCATTCATATTTCCACATTTACATACACAGCTCCGAATTATCATTATTCCATACAGATCTGTGCATCTCTCACTCACATATTGAGCTGAGGCGTCAGCAGAGCCCAAATGACTGCATGGGCCCCCTGCTTCTCTTTCGACAGGCAGATGTTAAACGGTGGTCTTTCCCCACCGCGCCTTGGTGGCAGCTGCCCCAAGCTTCAGCGCGTCCCTCAACACGTAGTCCTGGACCTTGGAATGTGCCAGTCTGCAACACTCAGTCGGGGTCAACTCCTTCAGCTGGAAGATCAACAGGTTTCGGACAGGTATAGGACAGATGTTAGGGGTAGATTCTTTACACAGCGGGTTGTGAGTTCATGGAATGCCCTGCCAGTAGCAGTGGTGAACTCTCCTTCTTTATGGTCATTTAAGCGGGCATTGGATAGGCATTTGGAAGTTATTGGGCTAGTGTAGGTTAGGTAGGATTCGGTCGGCGCAACATCGAGGGCCAAAGGGCCTGTACTGCTCTGTATCTTTCTATGTTCTATGTTCTATGTTCTATAATCATGCTAATGAATGGGATTTCGAATTTTGGTTAATTTAAGCAAAATGCTGAGGGAGGCAGGTAAGGAAATTGTCATGAAATCTTTGCATCCTGTTTAGTTCCAGGAGAGGACTGTAAAAGTAGAGAATAGCAAGTTGTTGTTCTTTTGATTGAGAAGGGTGACAGCGATAATCCAGAAACGTACAGGCTAATGAGCCTTACGTCAGTGGTAGGGAAGGTAATGGAGACGATTCTCAACGATAGCATTTACTTACATTTCACATTTTGAACAGAGCAGCGAGGAGAGAGGGCAGAGAGAAACAAGGTCTGCTGGGAAGGTTTTAACTGGGTGACATCAAAGGGAGAGAGTGAGCAGCCAGAAATCGTGGTACATATTGGCACCAATGATATAGCCAGGAAAGGGATGGAGGATCTGAAAAGTGACTACAGAGAGTTAGGTTGGAAGCGGAAAAGCAGAACAGGTAGAGTAGTGATCTCGGGTTTGCTCCCGGTGCCATGAGGTAGTGAGATGAGGAACAGTCAGCGAATGCAGCTTAACACGTGGCTGCGAGGCTGGTGCAGGAGAGAGGGCTTCAGATACCTAGACCATTGGGATACCTTCTGGGGAAGGTGGGACATGTACATGAAGGATGGGTTTGCACCTGAACTGGAAGGGCACAAATGTCCTGGGTGGGAGATTTGATTGTGTGGGTTGGGAGGGGTTAAATAGTTTGGCAGTGGGGTGGGAACCAGAGCTACATGCCTGAGAGGGGGTAGTTGTAGATGGGGCAGTGACAGGATGTAGTGAATCTTTCGGGAAGTTTATTCATGTGATGAAACAAAGGGATCGGTTAAAGTGTGTCTGCTTTAACACAGGAGTGTCCAAAATAAGAGTGACGAGCTTAGAGCATGGATCAGTACTTGGGGCTATGATGTTGTGGCCATAATGGAGACGTGGGTTTCGCAGGGACAGAGATGGTTGCTTGATGTTCCAGGGTTTAGAACATTTAAAAAGAACAGGGAGGGTGGAAAAAGAGGAGGGGGTGTAGCATTGTTAATCAGAGAGTGCATCACAGCTACAGAAACGAAGGTTGTTGAGGAAGGTTTGTCCACTGAGTCAGTATGGGTGGGAGTTAGGAACAGCAAGGGAACAGCCATCACATTGGGGGTTTTCTACAGACCAACTTATAGCAGTAGAGAGATTGAAGACCTCATAGGCAGGCAGATTCTGGAAAAATGCAGATGCAGCAGGGTTGTTGGTATGGGTGATTTCAACTTTCCCAATATTGATTGGAACCTCCTCAGTGCAGATGGTTTGGCTGGAGCCGTTTTGTCAGGTGTGTTCAGGAGGGTTTCCTTACTCAGTACGTAGACAGACCGCCAAGGGGAGAGGCCATTTTGGATTTGGTGCTCGGCAATGAGCCAGGACAGGTGTCAGATCTCACGGTGGGAGAGCACTTTGGTGACAGTGATCACAACTGCCTCACATTTACCAAAGCCTTGGAGAGGGAAAGGAGCAGTTACCAATGGGAGATATTTAATTGGGGAAAAGGAAATTATGATTCTATCAGCAGGAGTTGGCAAGTACAGACTGGGAGTAATTGTTCCACAGAAAGGACACAGCAGACATGTGGAGACTATCTAAGGAGCAGTTGTTGCGAGTGTTGCATGAATTTGTCCCTCTGAGATAGATAAGAAGGGGTAAGCTTAAGGAGCTTTGGATGAGGAGAAGAGAGGAACTTCTTGTCAAAAGGAAGAAGGCAGCTTATGTAAGGTGGAGGAAGCAAGGATCTAGCACAGCTTTAGAGGATTACAGGCTTACTAGAAAGGAGCTCAGAAATGGACTGAAGAGAGTCAGGAGGGGGCATGAAAAAGGCTTGGCAAGAAGGATTAGGGAGAACCCAAAGGCATTTTACTCCAACACAAGGAATAAGAGAATGATCAGGGAGAATTTAGGGCCGATCAGGGATAGCGGAGGGAACTTGTGTGTGGAGTCTGAGTAGATGGGAAAAGCCCTAAATGAGTTTTTTGCTTTGATTTTCTCTAAGGAAAGGACTTTGTTGTAAATGAGAACTTTGAGGAGCTGAGAAACAGGCTTGACCAGATCAAGATTGACGAAGTTGATGTGCTGAAAATTTTGGCAAACATTAAGATTGAAAAGACCCTAAGGCCAGACCAGATTTATCCTAGGCTGCTCTGGGAAGTGAGAAAGGAGGTTGCTAAGCTGCTGGAGAAGATCTTTGCTTTCTCACTCTCCACAGGAGTTGGACGAGAGGATTGGAGGGAGGCGCATGTTGTTCCCCTTTTCAAGAAAAGTAATAGGGAAACCCCTGGCAATTACAGAGCAGTCAGTCTTACATCTGTGGTCAGCAAGGTTTTGGAAAGAATGCTGAGGGATAGGATTTATGACTATTTGGAAAAATATAGTATGAATAAAGTCAGTCAGCATGGCTTTGTGAGGGGCAGGTCATGCCTCACAAATCATATTGAATTCTTTGAGGAGGTGTCAACATAGGTCGACGATGGTAGAGCAGTGGATGTGGTGTATATGGACTTCAGCAAGGCATTTGATAAGGGTCCCCATGGTAGGCTCATTCATAAGTATGGGATACAGGGAGATTTAGCTATCTGGATTCAGAATTGGTTGGCTGACAGAAGGCAGAGAGTGGTTGTAGATGGAAAGTATTCTGCCTGGAGGTCAGTGTTGAGTGGGATCCTGCAAGGCTCTGTTCTTGGGCCTCTGCCCTTTGTAGTTTTTATAAATGACTTGGATGAGGAGGTTGAGGGGTGGGTTAGTAAATTTGCAGATGACACAAAGGTTGGAGGTGTTGTCGATAGTATAGAGGGCTACTGCAGGCTGCAGCGTGACATAGACAGGATGCAGAGCTGGGCTGAGAAAGGGTAGATGGAGTTCAACCTGGATAAATGCGAAGTGATGCATTTTGGAAGGTTGAACTTGAATGCTGAATCTAGGATTAAAGACAGGATTTTTGGCAGTGTGGAGGAACAGAGGGATCTGGGTGTGCAAGTACATAGATCCCTCAAAGTTGCCACCCAAGTGGATAGGTTGTGAAGAAAGCATATGGTGGTTTGGCTTTCAGTAACAGGGGGATCGAGTTTAAGAGCCACGAGGTTTTGTTTCAGCTCTACAAGTTCCTGGTGAGACCACACTTGGAATATTGTGTCCAATTCTGGTCGCCCTACTGTAGGAAAGATACAGAGGCTTTGGAGAGGGTGCAAAGGAGGTTTACCAGGATGCTGCCTGGACTGGAGGGCTTGCCTAATGAAGAAAGGTTGAATAAGCTCAGACTTTTCTCTCTGGAGAGAAGGAGAGAGAGAGGAGACCTGATCAAGGTATACAATGTAATGAGAGGCATGGATAGAGTCGATGACCAGAGACCTTTCACTAGGGCAATGATGGCATGAGGGGTCATCATTTTAAGATATTCAGAGGAAGGTATAGAGGTGACATTAGAGGTAGGTTCTTTACACAGAGAGTTGTGAATGCATGGAATGAGTTGCCAGCGGTGGTGGTGGAAGCAGAGTCATTGGGGACATTTAAGTGACTGCTGGACATGCACATGGATAGCAGTGAGTTGAGGGGTGCGTAGGTTAAGTTATTTTATTTAAGATTAGGAATAATCCTCGGCACAATATCATTGCCAAAGGACTTGTTCTGTGCTGTACTTTTCTATGTTCTGTGGATAGTGAGGAGGATTGCCAGAGGATACAACAGCTTTTCATTAGTTTAGGGACTTAAGTCGAGAAATAACAGATGGAATTTAATCCGGAAAAATGATAGATAATGCATTTTGGAAGATCTAATGCAGGAGGGAAATATCCAATAAATGACAAAATGCTTAGAAGCATCTATGTACGGAGGGATCTATGTACACACGTCCACAGTTCCCTGAAATTGGCAACACAAGTGGATAAGGTGGTCAAGAAGGCATGCTTTTCTTCATCAGTCAGGACATAGAGAATAAAAAATCATGTTGCTGCTGTAGTTAGGCCACATTTGGAATATTGTGCACAGTTCTGGCCACACACTTGCAGAAGGATGTAGAGAGGGTACAGAAATGATTTACCAGGATGTTGGCTGGTTGGGAAAGTTTTAGCTGTGAGATGAGACTGGACAAATTTGGTTTGTTTCCACTTGAATGTCAGAGGCTGAGCAGTGACCTGATCGAAGTTTACAAAATTGAGGGGTGTGGATTGAATGAATAGTTGGACTCTTTTTCCCAGGGTAGAAACATCAATTACTCGGGGATGTAAGATTAAGGTAAAAGAGAGTAAATTTAAAGGAGATGCATGAGGCAGGTTTATTTTCACACAGAGGGTGGTAAGTGCTTGGAATACACTGCCTAAGAAGTGATGGAGGCAAATACAATTGCACCTTTTAAGAGTGGCCTTGACAGATACATGGATTGGCAGAGGTAGAGGGATATGGACAGTAAAAGGCAAAAGGTTTTTAACTTTAGGAAAGAATCATGTGTTGGTGCAGATTCAGTGGGCCACAGGGGCTGTTACTGTGCTCTATTGTTCTTTCTTCTTACCTTTATCCCACATTCGGGATCAAAAATGTCAGAGCACTGTGACTAGTACATTCCAGGCTTCTGAGTTCATTGTTTTTGTCATTTCATCACATCTTTGTTCTATTTCAGTTAATCATACTGAATTTGCATAGTTTTAAAATAATACACTACTGGAATATATAAACAATGACACTGTTACATATTACTCCTTACAAACTGCAACAACAATGAGACAACATGTGGTCAAAAGCAGGTAAGAGTATGTGGTAAATGAAGGAAAAGAATCAGTTCCATACTTGTGGTCAGAAAAATCACTGCTTTACAATGTATTGTTTCCTTACTGCAATGGTATATAAACAGCAAAACA
The DNA here is from genome assembly GCF_020745735.1 of Hemiscyllium ocellatum. Classification (NCBI taxonomy): domain Eukaryota; kingdom Metazoa; phylum Chordata; class Chondrichthyes; order Orectolobiformes; family Hemiscylliidae; genus Hemiscyllium; species Hemiscyllium ocellatum. The sequence continues at coordinate 120,272,974 of NC_083408.1, forward strand.
GGAGCAGAGAACAGACAGAGGGAAGCAGAGAACAGAAGTCATCTTCACCATTTGGTCAAAATGAAAACCTTTCTCTTCATTTTTGCTGCAGTCCAGATCCTCTCCTCTTGTGGCGAGTATTGAATTCTGGCTTTGAATGATTTGAATAGGGGGTTTGTTGTTCTCATGTTGGGTAATAGCCCAATGACAATAGGTCAAAAATACTTTGTTATTTAAACCTCTTTGCTTTTTGATTCAGGAGGATCTCGTGAAAATTCTACTTTCCCAGAAGTACAGGAAATACTAACTGCAACGGTTATCGCGGTGAATGAAGATTCTACACTTAATAACCACCTTCCTGTGGCAAATGGTGAAGTAAATGTAAGTGCTGCCAAATCCAAAAATTAATATTTATCAAATAAAAGGAAATTATGACGCTATCAGACAGGAGTTGGGAAGCACAGACTGGGAGCAATTGTTCCACAGAAAGGGCACAGCAGACATGTGGAGACTGTTTAAGGAACATTTATTGCAATCGAAGCATAAATTTGTCCCTCTGAGAAAGACGAGGGGTAAAATGAAGGAGCCTTGGATGACGAGAACAGAGGAGCTTCTCATCAAAAGAAAGAAGGCAGCTCACGTAAGGTAGAGGAAGCAAGGATCTAGAGGATTACAGGCTTACTAGAAAGGAGCTCAGAAATGGACGAAGAGAGCCAGGAGGGGGGACGAAAGAGACTTGGCAAGGAGGATTAGGGAAAACTCAAAGACATTTTACTCATACGTGAGGAATAAGGGAATGATCAGGGAAAATGTAGGGCCGGTCAGGGATAGCGGAGGGAACTTGTATGTGGAGTCTGAGCAGATAGGGGAAGCCCTAAATGAGTCTTTTTGCTTCGATTTTCACTAAAGAAAGGGACTTTGTTGTAAATGAGAACTTTGAGGAGCCGGGAAACAGGTTTGAACAGGATGTAGGTTTGCTCACTGAACTGTAAGGTTCATTTCCAGACGTTTCATCACCCTACTAGGTAACATCTTCAGTGGGCCTCCAGGCGAAGCAGTGTACATGATTCCTGCTTTCTATTTATATGTTTGGGTTTCTTTTGGTTGGTGAAGTCACTTCCTGTTCCTTTTTCTCAGGGGGTGGTAGATGGGGTCTAATTCGATGTGTTTGTTGATAGAGTTCCGGTTGGAATGCCATGCTACTAGGAATTCTCATGGATGTCTTTGTTTGGTTGTCCTAAGATGCATGTGTTGTCCCAGTCGAAGTGGTGTCCTTCCTCATCCGTATGTGAGGATACTAGTGAGAGAGGGTCATGTCGTTTTGTGGCTAGTTGGTGTTCATGTGTCCTGCCTGATTGTCCAATGTAGTGTTTGTTACAGTCCTTGCACGATATTTTGTAAATGATGTTAGTTTTGCTCATTGTCTGTACAGGGTCTTTTAGGTTCATTAGCTGCTGTTTTAGTGTGTTGGTGAGTTTGTGGGCTATCATGATGCCAAGGGGTCGGAGTAGTCTGGCAATCATTTCTGAGATGTCTTTAGTGTAGGGGAGAGTGGCTAGGGTTTCTGGGCATGTTTTGTCTGCTTGTTTGGGTTTGTTGCTGAGAAATGGTGGACTGTGTTCATTGGGTACCCATTCTTTTTGAATACACAGTGTAGGAGATTTTCCTCTGGTCTGCATAGTTCCTCTGTGCTGTAGTGTGTGGGGCTCATCGGAATAATGTTCTGATGCAGCTTCGTTTGTGGGTGTTGGGATGATTGCTTCTGTAGTTCAGTATTTGGTCTGTATGTGTTGTTTTCCTATAGACACTGGTTTGAAGTTCCTCATTGGCTGTTCACTCCACTGTGACATCTAGGAATGGCGGTTTGTTGTTGTTTTCCTCCTCCTTAGTGAATTTTATGCCAGTAAGGGTATTATTGATGGTCTTAAAGATTTCTTCTAATTTGTTTCATTTAGTGGTGACAAAGGTGTCATCCACGTAGTGGACCCAAAGTTTGGGTTGGGTGGTTGGCAGAGCTGTTTGTTTGAGTCTCTGCATTACTGCCTCTGCTAAGAACCCTGATATCGGAGATCCCATGGGTGTTCTGTTGGTTTGTCTATCAGTTTTGTTGTTGAAGGTGAAGTGGGTGGTAAGGTGTAGGTCCACTAGCTTGACGATACTGTCCTTCCTGATGAAGTTGGTGGTGTTTGGTGTATGTGAGTTTGGGTCTTAGTGTAGTCAGCATTTCCTTGGCCAGGTTAATGCTGATTGATGTAAACAGGGGTGTTATATCAAAGGAGATAATTATTTCATCCTCTTCTATCTTGGTGTCTTTGATGGTCTTCAGGAATTCTTGGGTGGAGTGGATGGAGTGGCGTGAGCCTTCTACTAAGTGCTTTAGTCTTTTGTGGAGCTTCTTGGCTAATCTGTAAGTTGATGTTCCAGATAGCGAAATGATGGATCTGAGGGGGGCTCCTGGTTTGTGAATTTTGGGTAATTTGTAGTAGCGTGGTGTGTTGGATCCGTTGGTTTCATTTTTGGGAAGTCGGTCTTCTTTATTTCTCCACATTTCTGAAGTTTTTTGAGTAGGGCTGTGATTTGGTTCTCTAGTTGTGGGGTCAGATCTATCGCCACTTGTTGGCAAGTACTCAGGTGCTGTGAGGCAGCAGTGCTAACCACTGTGCCACCGTGCCGCCCACGAGGCTGTTTTGCTCTGCTATTCTTATGGATAGTGGGGTGTTAAGGGGGAGGTTTGTATTGAAGACATTTCAATAGGACCTGTTTCCTTAGGCATTTGTACAGGAAGTACAGCTGTTTGTGGGTGGCACTCTGCCGTTTCCCATTTTCGGGCCATTGTTAGCGTATTGCACCCATCGGTATTCATGAGTTTTGAGAAGATTTGTAGCTCAGGTTGTGGTTCTGGATGTTGGTTTGCTCACTGAGCTGGAAGGTTCATTTCAGGCTTGACCAGTTCAAGATTGATGAAGTTGATGTGCTGGAAATTTTGGCAAACATTAAGATTGATAAGACCCCAGAGCCAGACCAGATTTATCCTTGGCTGCTCCGGGAAGCGAGAAAGGAGGTTGCTAAGCTGCTGGCGAAGATCTTTGCTTCCTCACTCTCCGTGGGAGTCGGACTAGAGGATTGGAGGGAGGCAAATGTTGTTCCTCTTTTCAAGAAGGGTAATAGGGAAATCCCTGGCAATCACAGACCAGTCAAGGTGTCCTTGATAAGTATGTATCAGTCAGGCAGGGAGTAAAGGGTCTTGTGAGGGAGCCGTGGTTTAATAAGGAATTGGAATCCCTTGTGAAAGGGAAGAGGGCGGCCTATGTAAAGATGAGGCGTGAAGGTTCAGTTGGGGCGATTGAGAGTTATAAGGTAGCCAGGAAGGATCTAAAGAGAGAGCTAAGAGCAGCGAGAAGGGGACATGAAAAGTCCTTAGTTGGTAGGATTAGGGAAAACCCAAAGGCTTTCTATACGTATGTCAGGAATAAAAGGATGACTAGGGTAGGTATCGGTCCAGTCAAGGATAGTAGTGGGAAGTTGTGCGTGGAGGCGGAGGAGATTGGAGAGACACTAAATCAATACTTTTCGTCAGTATTCACTCAGGAACAGGACACTATTGCTGGTGTGAGTATTGAGTCACAAGTGATTAGAATGGATGGCCTTGAGGTATGTAGGGAAGAGGTCTGGGGAATACTGGAAAGGATGAAAATAGATAAGTCCCCTGGGCCTGATGGCATTTATCCTAGGATCCTCTGGGAAGCTAGGGAGGAGATAGCAGAGCCATTGGCCTTGATTTTTATGTCGTCATTGTCTACTGGAATAGTGCCAGAAGACTGGAGGATAGCGAATGTGGTCCCCTTGTTCAAGAAGGGGAGTAGGGATAGCCCGAGTAACTATAGGCCAGTGAGTCTCACTTCTGTTGTCGGCAAAGTCTTAGAGAGAATAGTAAGGGATAAGATTTATGAACATCTGGATAGGAATAATGTGATCAAGGATAGTCAGCATGGTTTTGTGAAGGGCAGGTCGTGCCTCACAAACCTTATTGAGTTCTTCGAGAAGGTGACTAAGGAGGTGGACGAGGGTAAAGCAGTAGATGTTGTGTATATGGATTTTAGCAAGGCGTTCGATAAAGTACCCCATGGTAGGCTAATGCAAAAACTACAGAGGTATGGCATTGAAGGTGCATTAGAGGTTTGGATTAGGAATTGGCTGGCTGGAAGGAGACAGAGGGTAGTAGTTGATTGAATAGGTTCATCTTGGAGTGCAGTTACTAGCGGTGTTCCACAAGGATCTGTTTTGGGACCATTGCTGTTTGTCATCTTTATAAATGATCTAGAGGAGGGGCTTGAAAGCTGGATGAGCAAGTTTGCGGATGACACGAAAGTCAGTGGAGTTGTGGACAGCGAAGAAGGATGTGGCAGGTTACAGCGGGATATAGATAAGTTGCAGAGCTGGGCAGAAAGGTGGCAAATGGAGTTCAATGTAGCTAAGTGTGAAGTGATTCACTTTGGTAGGAGTAACAAGAAGATGGATTACTGGGCTAATGGTCGGATACTTAGTAGTGTGGATGAGCAGAGGGATCTTGGTGTCCATGTACACAGATCTCTGAAATTTGCCACCCAGGTAAATAGAGCTGTGAAGAAGGCATATGGTGTACTGGGCTTTATTGGTAGAGGAATTGAGTTCCAGAGTCCTGAGGTCATGTTGCAGTTGTATAAGACTCTGGTGCGGCCTCATCTGGAGAATTGTGTGCAGTTTTGGTCGCCATACTATAGGAAGGATGTGGAGGCATTGGAACGAGTGCAGAGGAGGTTTACCAGGATGTTGCCTGGCATGATAGGAAGATCGTATGAGGAAAGGATGAGACACTTGGGGCTGTTCTCATTGGAGAAAAGAAGGTTTAGGGGAGATTTGATAGAGGTGTACAAGATGATTAGGGGTTTAGATAAGGTAGACACTGAGAACCTTTTTCTGTTAATGGAGTCAGCTGTTACTAGGGGACACAGTTTTAAATTAAGGGGTGGTAGGTATAGGACAGATGTTAGGGGTAGATTCTTTACTCAGCGGGTTGTGAGTTCATGGAATGCCCTGCCAGTAGCAGTGGTGAACTCTCCCTCTTTATGGTCATTTAAGCGGGCATTGGATAAGCATATGGAGGTTATTGGGCTAGTGTAGGTTAGGTAGACTTTGGTCGGCGCAACATCGAGGGCCGAACGGCCTGTACTGCGCTGTATTTTTCTATGTTCTATGTTCTAAACCAGATTATTACCAATAAAAAAAGGAAAAAAAAACCCCAACCAGACTTCCTCTTTTTTCAAAAGAAAAGTCAAAGACATTCCCAAACAACAGTACTATTTATCCGTGCTAAATTGTTCAGATGAGGTTAATTTGTCTAAAAAGTCTCTTGCCTTCTCCAAAGCGTCCACATCCTTTTGGTAATGTGGCGACCAGAACTGTACACCGTATCCCTAATGCAGCCAAAGCAAAGTCTTGTACAATTTTAACATGACCTGCCAGCTCTTATACTCAATATCCCGTCCGATGGAAGCAATATCATCGATAGTCAGAGGGGAGGTGCTGGAAGACTGGAGATTGGCTAACATGGTGCCACTGTTAAAGAAGGGTGGCAAGGACAAGCCAGGGAACTATAGACTGGTGAGTCTGACATTGGTGTTGGGCAAGTTGTTGGAGGGAATCCTGAGGGACAGGATGTCCATGTATTTGGAAAGGCAAGGACTGATTAGGTATAGTCAACATGGTTTTGTGCGTGGGAAATCATGTCTCACTTGATTGAGTTTTTTGAAGAAGTAACAAAGAGGATTGATGAAGGCAGAGTGATAGATGTGATCTATTTGGACTTCAGTAAAGCATTTGACAAGGTTCCCCATGGGAGGCTGTTTAGCAAGGTTAGATCTCACGGAATAGCGGAAGAACTAGCTATTTGGATACAGAACTGGCTTAAAGGTAGAAGACAGAGGATGGTGGTGGAGGGTTGTTTTTCAGACTGGAGGCCTATGACCAGTGGAATGCCACAACGATCGTTGCTGGGTCCTCTACTTTTTGTCATTTATATAAATGATTTGGATGTGAGCATAAGAGGTACAGTTAATAAGTTTGCAGATGACACCAAAATTGGAGGTGTGGTGGACAGCGAAGAGGGTGACCTCAGATATCAACAGGACATGGATCAGATGGGACAATGGGCTAAGAAATGGCAGATGGAGTTTCATTCAGATAAATGTGAGGTGCTGCATTTTGGGAAAGCAAATCTTCGCAGTACTTATACACTTAATGGTAGGGTCATAGGGAGTGTTGCTGAACAAAGAGATCTTGGAGTGCAGGTTTGAAAATCTTATGAGGAAAGGCTGAGGCACTTGGGGCTGTTCTCATTGGAGAAGAGAAGGTTTAGGGGAGATCTGATAGAAGTGTATAAGATGATTAGGGGTTTAGATAGGGTAGATACTAAGAACCTTTTACCGCTAATGGAGTCAGGTGTTACTAGGGGACATAGCTTTAAATTAAGGGGTGGTAGGTATAGGACAGATGTTAGGGGTAGATTCTTCACACAGCGGGTTGTGAGTTCATGGAATGCCCTGCCCGTATCAGTGGTGAACTCTCCTTCTTTATGGTCATTTAAGCGGGCATTGGATAGGCATTTGGAAGTTATTGGGCTAGTATAGGTTAGGTAGGATTCGGTCGGCGCAACATCGAGGGCCGAAGGGCCTGTACTGCGCTGTATCCTTCTATGTTCTATGTTCTATGTTCATAGCTCCTTGAAAGTGGAGTCGCGGGTAGACAGGATAGTGAAGGCAGCATTTGGTATGCTTTCTTTTATTGGTCAGAGTATTGAGTACAGGAGTTGGAAGGTATGTTGGGGCTGTACAGGACATTGGTTAGGCCACTATTGGAATATTGCGTGCAATTCTAGTCTCCTTCCTATTGGAAAGATGATGTGAAACTTGAAAAGGTTCAGAAAGGATTTACGAGGATGCTGGCTCCTTGCGGAATGTTTCAGGGAACACCTCTGGGACACCCGCACCAACCAACCCAACCGTCCTGTGGCTGAACACTTTAACTCCCCCTCACACTCCACCAAGGACATGCAGGTCTTTGGCCTCCTCCATCGCTAGACCCTGGCCACACGACGCCTGGAGGAAGAGCGCCTCATCTTCCGCCTAGGAACCCTCCAACCACACGGGATGAATGTAGATTTCTCAAGCTTCCTCATTTCCCCTCCCCCCACCTTATCTCAGTCCCAACCCACGGATTCAGCACCGCCCTCCTGACCTGCAATCTTCTTCCCGACGTCTCCGCCCCACCCCCCTCTCCGGCCTACCACCCTCACCCTCACCTCCTTCCACCTGTTGTAATCCCAGCGCCCCTCCACCAAATTCCCTACCTTTATCTCAGGCAGCTCGGCACACCAGTCTCATTCCTGAAGAAGGGCTTATGCCCGAAACATCGATTCTCCTGCTCCTTGGATGCTGCCTGGCCTGCTGTGTTTTTCCAGCAGCACATTTTTCATCTTTACAAGGATGTTGCCAGGGTTGGAGGATTTGAGCTACAGGGAGAGGCTGAACAGGTGGGACTAGATTGAGTTGGGATATCTGGTCGGCATGGATAGGTTGGACCGAAGAATCTGTTTCCATGCTGTACATCTCTATGACTCTATATGCCTTCTTGACCACTCTATCCACCTGTGCAGCAACCTTCAGGATACAATGGACCTGAACTCCCAGATCTCTCTGCCCATCAACTTTTCCCAAGGCTCTTCCATTTACAGTATAATCTGTTCTGGAATTAGACTTCCCAAAATGCATCACCTCACATTTGTCTAGATTGAACTCCATCTGCCACTTCTCCATCCAACTCTCCAGTCTATCTATATCCTCCTGTATTCTCTGACGGTCCCTTATGCTTTCTGCTACTCCACCAATCATTGTGTCATCTGTAAACTTGCTGATCATACCAACAGTGCCTTCTTCCAGATCATTTATGTATATTACAAACAACAGTGGCCCCAATACTGATCCCTGTGGAACACCACTGGTCACCTTTCTCTATTTCGAGAAACTCCCTTCAACTACTACTCTCTGTCTGCTGTTGCTCAACCAGTTCTTTATCCACCTAGCTAGAACACCCTGCACACCATGTGACTTCACTTTCTTCATTAGTCTACCATGGGGAACCTTATCAATCACCTTACTAAAGTCCATGTATATGACGTCAGCAGCCCTTCCTTCACCTAAAACCTTGGTCACTTTTTCGAAGAACTCTATTTAGTTGGTAAGGCACAATCTCCCCCACACAAAACCATGTTGCCTATCACTGATAAGCCCATTCTTTTCTAAATATAAATACGTTTTATCCCTAAGTACCTTCTCCAGCAACTTTCCCACCACCGACATCAGGCTCACTGGTCTGTAGTTACCCGGAATATCCCTACTACCCTTCTTGTATAGGGGCACAACATGAGAAACTCTCCAGTCCTCCGACACCTCACCTGTATTTACGAATGCCACAAAGATATCTGTCAGGGCCCCAGCTATTTCCCCACTTGCCTCCCTCAGCAACCTGGGCTAGATCCCATCCGGTCCTGGGGATTTGTCCACCTTAATAATCTCTTGCCTACCCAACACATCTTCCTACTTATGCCAACGTGATCCAGACTAATCAAACTTCTATCTCTAATCTCAACATTTATGTCCCTCTCCTCAGTGAACACTGATGCAAAGTAATCATTCAGAATCTCACCCATTCTCTCAGGTTCGACACATAACCTTCTTTCATTATCCTTTAGTGGACCAATCCTTTCTTTAGTTACCCACTTGCTTCTTATATAAGAATAAAATGCTTTGGGATTGTAATCTCCTGGTTAAATTGTTTTTCTGCCAGCACCCTCATCATGTGCATGTAGGTGCAGGACACAGTGAAGGTGGCTGCACAGGTGGGTAGAGTGGTCAAGAAGGCATATGGTATGCTTGCCTTCATCGGACATGGTATTGAGTATAACAGCTGGCAAGTCATGTTAAAATTGTACAAGACATTGGTTTGGCCACATTTAGAGTACTGTGTACAGTTCTGGTCACCACATTACCAAAAGGATGTGGACGCTTTGGAGAGGGTGCAGAGAAGGTTTAGGAGGATGTTGCCTGGTATGGAAGGTGCTAGCTATGAAGAGAGGTTGAGTAGGTTAGGTTTGTTTTCATTAGAAAAAAGGAGATTGAGGGGGGACCTGATTGAAGTTTACAAAATCATGACGGGTATAGACAGGGTGGATAGAGACAAGCTTTTTCCCAGGGTGAGGGATTCAATAACAAGAGGTCATGCGTTCAAGGTGAGAGGTGGAAAGTTTAAGGGGGATACATGCGGTAAGTATCTCACACAGAGGGTGGTGGGTGTCTGGAATGCGTTGCCAGCAGAGGTGGTAGAGGCAGGCACAGTAGATTCATTTAAGATGCGTCTGGACAGATGCATGAGTAGGTGGGGAGCAGAGGGATACAGATGCTTAGGAATTGACAGATAGGTTTAGACAGTACAGTTGGATCAGCTCAGGCTTGGAGGGCCGAAGGGCCTGTTCCTGGGCTGTAAATTTTCTTTGTTTTTTTGGTTCTTGTTCTTTGTATTCCACCACTAGGAAGAGAAAGAAACAGCCGAACGGCCAGTGACAAGCAAAGCCCTTCTCAACACAGGGCAATGCTTACGTGAATGAAAAAGTGAAGGGGAGGACAGGGATTAAATCAAGATTGATTCGGACAGCAGCTCCTGGTTATTTTCTTTTCTCTCCTCCTTAGTAGAAAACCACCAACAGCAGCAGTAACCACACTGACTGTGGCCAGCCAGCACAGAGTCAGTCCCCTAAACTGAGGGGATTCTAAATCTCCTGGCGATATTGATTTTGTTTTTTTTCCTCTTTATTTTTCTTTCTTTTACCCATGATGTGTGTGTTCAGCGGTGAGACACAGTGAAAGACAGAAAGTGAATAAATCTTTATTCATTTTCCACCACCAGTAGGAAAGAAAACACTCGAGTGGCCAGTGACAAGCAATGTCCTTCTCATCAAAAGGCAACGCTGCGTGTTCACAAAAATGAAGAGCAGGGCAGGGACTAAATCAAAATAGAATTGGAGGGGATCTCCGGTTATATCAGTCTGGAATCAGAGGGGATCTCCGGTTTTATCAGTCTGGAATTGGAGTGCATCTCCAGTTATATCAGTCTGGAATTGGAGGGGATCTCTGGTTATATCAGTCTGCCAGAGCTTTTCTGATTGATCGAGGTTGCCGACCTGGGACAATGACCTCGTAGTCACCTACCTGGTTCCACTTTACTACATGGGCCCCTCCACTGCCCCAGCCCCTGTCTGTGTCCAGGGATGTCAGCCTGGTCGTTCGCTTGTAAACTTTCCTATGATATTTTCACCCCATGTTAGGTTCCTCTGATTCAGACTCTGACATGGGATGGCGTGTACTGGACCATAACCTGTCTCTTGCATCTGGACCTTCTTGGGAGAGAGTTTCCTCCTCTTCTTCCGGTGGTAACTGTCTCAATGCTGCATCCATTTCAGACTCTGAGGTTTCTTCGACAAAAGACAGAGTGGGAGCATCTGCAGTTTCTGTCTGGCTGTTTGGAGGGGCCAGGTATATTTTGTTTCTGCCCCGATTGTGAGGTAGCGGCTTTCAGGTGATCCACGTGTTTGTTCACGACTGTATCACTCACCTGAACTTTGTATGTCCTGGGACTGATCTCGCATCGACCTCACCTTGTACCCATACAGGGCCAGTTCCATGGTTTTGGCAGCAAACTCCATCACGTGAATTAAATTGTCCCTCTCCCTTAGAGGCAGCATATGACTGGCGTTGGGAGTATGGTGCTGGAAAAGCACAGCAGGTCAGGCAGCATCCGAGGAGCAGGAGAATCGATTTTTCGGGTATAAGCATTTGATCAGCAATGAGCTTTGTGAGTTGAGGGCTGAGAGATAAATGGGAGGGGGGGTGGGGTTGGTGGAATGTAGCTGAAAAAGTGATAGGTGGATGAAGGTGAAGGAGAAGGTGATAGGTCAGAGTGGGGAGTGATGGATGGGTCCGGAGGGCGGTGCCGAGTTGGAGGCTTGGGACTGGGATAATGTGGGGGAAGGGGAAATGAAAAAACTGGTGAAATCCACATTTATCCCATGTGGTGGTAGGGTCCCAAGGCAGAATATGAGGCTTTCCTCCTGGAGGTGTCAGGTGGTAAGGGTTTGGTGATGAAGGAGGCCCAGGACCTGCATGTCCTTGACGGAGTGGGAGGGGGAGTTGAAGTGTTGAGCCACAGGGCGGTGGGGTTGGTGGGTGTAGGTGTCCCGGAGATGTTCTCTGAAACAATCCACAAGAAGGCATCCTGTCTCTCTGATGTAGAGGAGACCACACCAGGTGCGACGGATGCAGTAGATGACATGGGTAGAGGTACAGGGAAATTTCTAATGGATCAGGAAGGATCCTTTGGGACCTTGGACGGAAATGAGAGGAGTGATGTGGGGGCAGGTGTTGCACTTCCTGTGGTAGCAGGGAAAGGTGCTGGGAGTGGGGTGTAGGTTGGTGGGGGACATGGACCTGACGTGGGAGTCACGGAGGGAATGGTCTCTCCGGAATGCTGGTTGGGGAAGGGAGGGAAATATCCCTGTTGTGGTGGGGTCTCTTTGGAGGTGGCTGAGGATGATGCGAAGTAAACAGAGTTTGGTGGGGTGGAAGATGAGGACCGGGAGGTTCTGTCCTTGTTGCATTGGGAGGGATGGGCCTCAAGCTTGGTGGTGCATGAAGTGGAGGAGATGGGCTGGAGGGCATCGTTAACCATGGAACGGAAGTTGCGATTGTAGAATAGGAGGCCATCTGGAACTGATGGCTGACATTGACATTTCTGTGGCATTTTATCCTCAGGTCTGGGGATGTTAGGTTTAACCGGGTGTGGAGTATTCTCCCCATCAGCAACCCTGTTGGAACTATCCCTGTTGTTACTGTGAGGGATGATCCTATAATCGCACAGGAACTATGTCAGTTTGGTATCGAGTGACACTGTAGGCTGCTTCCTTCAGCCTGCTTTCAACATTTGGACCACTCTCTCTGTGAAACCATTGGGTGATAGATGGTATGGAGCTGTCCTTGTATGCTGATTGCTATTTGACTTTAGGAAGTATTCAAAATCATGGTAAATGATGTCCCATTGTCCATGGCCAACACTTCTGAGAATCTGTGTATTGCAAACGATACTCGCAGCTTGTCAATCGTCATCGCAGAGTTTGCTAAACAAACTACATGCACGTCCAACCACTTCCTCTTCCAAAGATTGTAACCTGGTTTTATTGACTTGAACCTAAGGGGTGTCTGGAACACCTTTTTTCCCGCCTGGGAGAAACATTTAACATTGACTGGGAAACAGCTGCCTCAGTTGAGTCTTAGTGAAATACTCAGGAGTTTTTCAGGAAAGATTTTTTCAATCAGCATATAAGTGGCCAAGACCACTTCACATAAGAGTAAAAAATGAGGTCTGCAGATGCTGGAGATCACAGCTGCAAATGTGTTGCTGGTCAAAGCACAGCAGGCCAGGCAGCATCTCTATTCCTGAGATGCTGCCTGGCCTGCTGTGCTTTGACCAAGACCACTTCACATGTTGACCAGGAAGCAATTCTGAGATTATTCAAGGTCCGCTTGGTTCCATTAGCCTTACGGGCAAAAGTAGAGGTGGAAGTCAGGAGGCTGAGAGGAGAGGAATGGTCAAACCAATTCAGTTTGTAGAAAGGGCAGCACCGCACATTAAGCACTATGTTTGAGTTCCCCAAGTGCTCTTTACTGGTCTTTCCTGTTATTAGTATGTCATCTGAATAAATGGTGACCTGGGGTAGTTCTTGTAAAATATTCTCCATGATCCTCTGGAAAAGGGCACAGGCTGACAATACCATGAATTGCAGTCTTGTATATTGGTATAACCTCTTATGGGTGTTTATTGTACCTCATCCAGTCGCAACTGCAGGTAGGTGTGCCTCATGTCCAGTTTCATAAAGGACAGTTGCCCCATTCAACTTTGTGTACAAGTCCTCAATGTGAGGGATTGAGTATTTATCCAGCTGCAAGAAGCTGTTTACTGTTTGTTTAAAATCCCCACAAAGATGAACTGAGCCATCAGTCTTCACAATCAGTACAACCAGTGCTGCCCATTCTGCAAACTGAACAATGACCATTCCTCTACTCTCAGCCCCCTGATTTCCACCTCTACTTTTGCCTGGTCCCTTTGATACTTCCAAGGCCTTCCTGAAAATCTCCTGGGTATTTCACTAGAACTCATCTGAGGCAGCCATTTTCCAACTGAGAAATGTTGAGCCAATCCAGGTGAAACTTTCTTAAACAATTCCGCTCCAATAAGCTTGGACCTCAGCCTATTACTGAGGATCTAAAATTTGAATTTAGGTTATTGTCAGAAGCAATAAGTATATGTTTTACTAACCACAAAATTCCTTTTCAATTAAAAATAATACAACAAACTGGCTGAGAATAATAATTGAACTCTGTGAACGTGTACTGCTGTTTTGCAGAATTAAGCAAAAATCCAAAGATAAGAGGATAACAGAGTTTTCATAAAATGAATACTGACACATCAATTGCCCATTTGAACTAACCTTGATCTGCTACCATGGCATGATGATTTATGTAATTAAGACTTATTTCCCAGGGAATATCATTGGATTAGCCTCATAATCTATTAAAATATGAGTAACACAGAACTCCCAAATTCCAGTAGGCAAAAGTGAGGAATGTAGATGCTGGAAATCAGAATTTAGATCAGAGTAGTGCTGGAAAAGCACAGAAGGTCAGGCAGCATCCGAGGAGCAGGAAAATCGACATTTCAGGCAAAAGCCCTTCATCAGGAATAGATATTCCTGCTGTGCTTTTCCAGCACCACTCTGATTTAAAATCCCAAATTCCAGTATTTAAAGAAAATTATACCAATTTACTCCTTAACTCTAAAAGTGACTATTAAACAGCAATTATTTACAACTCTAAGCCCCCTTTCTCTGAACTGCTTGTTATCTGCCTCCAAACTCTATAACAATAAACTGCTCCAATAACAATCTGTATTAAAATTACATCAATTTAATTTCAAAACCACACAGTGGCTGTCATCTCCAGTGTCCTCCTTCTTTTGGCCGAAAATCTCCCTGGTCATCTTCTGAGAGTGATTTGACTGGCAGTCTTTCTCGATGGCTGTTTATTCTCTGTCTAACTTTCAAAATGCCTGATTCTTTATTATCCAAACATTAGATCATCTGATTGAAGTCAACAAAAATAATAAATTCAAACTCAATTGGGGTTTAATATCCTGGGGCATAATTTAAACTGATTGGATAAATTTGAATTGTTGTGAAAATACCAACCAACTCACATATTTGTTTCACAGCCAAATGTTACACATTTTCAATTTTCCATTACACTCTGAGACTCCTAGCTAGTCGTGTGGCAGGTGCTTGTAAGCTCTCAGTGCAAAACAGCATTCACTCTCTTGTAATGATACAGGACACACCTTCAACTTCATAACATTATCTATATCAATGATTTGGATGAGAATGTACAAGGCATGATTAGTAAGCTTGCAGATAATAATAAAATAGACAGCATAGTGGACAGTGAGGAAGGTTATCAGAAACTGTAGCAAAACCTTGATCAGCTGGGGAAGTGGACCGAGAAATGACAAATGGAGTTTACTGCACGTAAGTGTGAGGTCTTGTATATTGGACAGTCAAATCAAGGTAGGACATTCAAGGTGAATGATAGGGTCTTATAGAGTGTAGTTAAACAGAGAGACCTTGGAGTTCAGGTGCATGGTTCTCTGAAAGTGGAGTTCCAGGTAGACAGGGAAGTGAAGAAGGTGTTTGGCACAATGGCCTTCATCAGTCAGGGCATTGAGTATAGAAGTTGGGAAGTTATGTTGTAGTTTGGCAGGATGTTAGTGAGGCTGCATTTAGAGTAGTGTTCAGTTTTGGACACCTCGGTGTAGGAAGGATGTGATTAAACTGGAAAGAGTGCAGAAGAAATTTACAGGGATGGTGGCAGGACTCGAGTCTGAGTTAGAGGGAGACGTTGGACAAGCGAGGACTTTTTTTTTACAGCGTAGGAGACTGGGGGTGGTGGGGGGGGCTATCTTATAGAAGTGTATAAGATCACGAGAGGCATGGATAGGGTGTGTGCTCTCAGTCTTTTTCCCAGGATTGGAGAATCAAGGACGTGAGCGTATCAGTTTAAGATTTGAGGAGAAGGAATTAAAGGGAACCTAAGGAGCAACCCTTTTACACAGAGGGTGATATGTGTGTGGAATGAGCTGCCAGTGGAAGTGATTGATGTGGGTACATTAATAACGTTTAAAAGGCATTTGGACAAATTCATGGATAGGAAACATTTAGAAGGTTACGGGTCAAGTACAGGGAGATGTGGATGGACATTTTGGTCAGCATGGACCAGTTTGGGCCAAAGGGCCTGTCTCTGTGCAGTTGGATTCTATGAATATGACTCTATGTCTTAAGGTGTCTTAATCTGCAATGGTTCCCCCGTGTATGTTCTCAATCTGATGTCATGTGCAAATGTAAACCTTGGAGTCCCAAGTGAATCTTGTTAAAGACAGATTCTGCAACCACAGATACAGCCACATCATTCGCAACCTCCATATGAACTGGGTGACCATTTAACCAAACATTAACTTTAATTGGTTCTGATTTGGATGTTGTTAAGTAATTTAATTGTTCCGACCCACATACAGTGGGAGTTTTCAGGGTGTGTACTCTCCTGGGTACTGGCCTGCGAGCTTTCTCACTCAAGTCAGACCTGTAGGATTGCTTTCCTGTCTTGAGTCCACAAACCAGCAGTAACTACAATGGCTTGCCGGCCCAGATCCTGAAGAACTTTGGAGCCACTTGGGCTGAGGCTCTGTTTTGTTGAAGTGGAGTTCTGCTGTGGGTCGGCGTAGTAACCCTCTGCTCAGGATATGCTCTGCATGAGGCTCTGTGATTGCTTACACTAAGTGGTGCACCCCTATGCTCAATCAGAGAGATGAGGGAGTCGATTTCCATTGGGATTCCATGCCTGTAGCTCCCATGTTCCACTTGCTGCATTTTCTAATGATAACGCCAGCTGTAGTGCCTCTCTGAAATGCAGTTGGGCTTCAGCTAGCAGGTGCTTTGTCATGGTTTTGTTATCAATTCCACACACTCGATGGTCTCTCAACATCTCATTCAGGGTTAACCCAAAATCACATGCCTCAGTCAGTCATCGTAACCTCGTCAAAAATCCTGATACAGATGTCCACAGTTCTCTTACAGCTGAATAAAACCAATAACATCTCAGATTAGAGGAGGTTTGGGTCAGAATATTCCTTAACTTCATCAACTCTTGAAATGACTGATGGCTCTGGGAAAATTAAACCCCTTTGAACCGAAAATGCTACAGGTCAGCACACAGTCGGAAGGCTTACTCATTGCTTTTTATCTGCTGCAAAATCATTTGCCCAGAAAAAATATTGCAATATTTCCACATAGTGGACCAAGGCCTCAAGAGCCAAATCAAATGAGTCAAGGTTCCCAAAAAAAAAGCACGATGACAGAAATGCTTACCCCAACTCCAAGATGACTGTTGGAAGTGAATATTCTTCAGGCGAGTCCCGTTTTCAACATTTTCCGTTGAAATAATTGCACAGAGATCAGTATCCCATCACTGCACAGGGATCAGTATCCAATCACTGCACAGGGACCAGTATCCCATCACTGCACAGGGATCACTATCCCATCACTGCACAGGGATCAGTATCCCATCACTGCACAGGGATCAGTATCCCATCACTGCACAGGGATCAGTATCCCATCACTGCACAGGGACCAGTATCCCATCACTGCACAGAGACCGATATCCCATTACCAAGTCACCCTTTATTTAAGCGTGCACAGTACACTGTACACTGTACTGGAGCTTGGTGTCAGTCCTCAAGTAAGGAGCTTCTAATCTCCTGGATATATCCATTTTGTTTTTTTAAAAAGTACAATTTATAAACTAACAGTTAATATGTAGAGCTGTATACAAGAGACAGCAAGTTACAGGGGAAGGCCGGACCACAAACCACACCGTCCAATCAGTTCATTGGGATGTAACCTCAAATCCCACTAAATAATATCAAGAAGGAAACATTAAATGCAATCACAGACAGACAGTCCAATAAACCCATCAATAAAACAGTGCATATAACACAGACACCCCTGGCAACCCAGCAAACCACCCGTCCCTCCCACCTTCCGTCCACTCAAATGCAGATGATCCCACCCCCCTTCCGTCTCTCGGTCCGCCCCATGACCCTTCCGTCTGTCAGTCTGCCCCATGACCCTTCCATCTCTCAGTCCGCCCCAGGACTCTTCCATCTCTAGGTCCGCCCCATGACCCTTCTGCCTCTCGGTCTGCCCCATGACCCTCCCGTCTCTCGGTCTGCCCCATGACCCTTCCATCTCTCGGTCTGCCCCATGACCCTCCCATCTCTCGGTCTGCCCCATGACCCTTATATCTCTCGGTCTGCCCCAGGACCCTTCCATCCCACGATCCACCCCAGGACTTTTCCATCTCTCGGTCCGCCCCATGATCCTTCCATCTCTCAGTCCACCCCATGACCTTTCCGTCTCTCAGTCCACCCATGTCCCTTCCGGCACTCAACCTACCCCATGACCTTCCCGGCACTTTCCGGCCACCTCGAGGACAGCCCGTCCTGTTTAGGAAAAACCTAAAGACAGAACTAAGAAGAGCCACGAGGGGCATGGGAAGTCATTGGCAGATAGGATCAAGGAAAACTATAGCTATATCAGGAATAAAAGAATGACAAGATTCAGATTAGGATCAGGATAGTAGGGGGAAGTTGTGCGTGGAGCAGAGGAGACAGGGGAAGCACTAAATGAATATTTTTTGTCAGTATTCACACTAAAAAAAGACAATATATTTGAGGAGACTATTGGGATGCAGGCTACTAGACTAAATGGGATTGAGGTTCACAACGTGTAGGTGTTAGCAATTTTGGAAAGTGTAAAAATAGATCAGTCCCCTGGGCCCGATGGGATTTATCCTAGGAATCTCTGGGAAGGCGGGGAGGAGATTGTAGAACCTTTGGGTTTGATCTTTCTGTCACCATTGTCTACAAGAATAGTGCCAGAAGACTGGAGGATAGCAAATGTTGTTCCCTTGTTTAAGAAGGGGAGTAGAGACAACTCTGGAAATTATAGAACTGTGAGCCTGACTTCAGTTATGGGTAAAGTGTTGGAAAAGGTTATAAGATATAGGATTCATAATCATCTAGAGAGGAGTAATTTGATTAGGGATAGTCAGCGCAGTTTTGAGAAGGGTAGGTCATGCCTCACAAACCTTACTGAATTCTTTGAGAAGGTGACCAAACTGGTGGATGAGGGTAAAGTGGTTGATGTGGTGTATGTGGATTTCAGTAAGGCGTTCGATAAGGTTTCCCACAATAGACTATTGCAGAAAATACAGAGGCATGGGATTGAGGGTGATTCAGTAGTTTGGATCAGAAATTGGTGAGCTGAAAAAACACAGAGGGTTGTGTTTGATGGGAAATGTTCATCCTGGAGTTCAGTTACTAGTTGAGTCCTGCAAGTATCTGTTTTAGGGCCACTGCTGTTTGTCATTTTAAAAAATGACCTAGATGAGGACGTACAAAGATGGGTTAATAAATTTGTGGATGAGGTAAAAACTAGGCATTCCTGATGAAGGGCCTTTGCCCGAAATGTCGATTTTACTGCTCCTCAGATGCTGCCTGAAATGCTGTGCATTTCCAGCACCACTAATCCAAAATTTGTGGATGACACGAAGGTTGGTTGGAGTTTGAATGGTGCTAAAGGATATTGCAGGTTACAGAAGAACATGGATAAGCTGGAGAGTTGGACTGTGAGGTGGCAAATGGAGTTTAATGTGGAAAAGTGTGAGGTGATTCATTTTGGAAGGAGTAACAGGAATAAAGAGTATTGGGATAATGGTAAGGTTCTTGCCAGTGTAGGTGAGCAGAGAGATCTCAGTGTCCATTAAAGTTGCCACCCAGGTTAATATGTTGTTAAAAAGGCATAGGGTGTGTTAGCTTTTATTGATAGAGGGATTGAGTTTCAGAGCCACGATGTCATGCTGCAGCTCTACAAAACTCTGGTGTGACCTCATTGCCACATAGGAAAGATGTGGAAGCTTTGGAAAAGGTTCAGAGGAGATTTACTAGGATGTTGCCTGGTATGGAGGGAAGGTCTTATGAGGAAAGGCTGAGGGCCTTGAGGCTGTTTTTGTTAGAAAGAAGAAGATTGAGAGGTGACTTAATAGAGACATAGAAGATAATCAGAGGGTTAGATAGGGTGGACAGGGAGAGTCTTGTTCCTCAGATGGTGATGGCTAGCATGAGGGGACATAGCTTTAAATTGAGGGTTGATAGATTGTTAGGTGTGTGCAAGAAAATTTTCTGATTCAGTATGAGGATGTCAGAGGTAGTTCCTTTACTCAGGGAGTTGTAGGGGCGTGGAACTCACTGCCTGCAACAGTAGTAGGCTCACCAACTTTAAAGGCATTTGAATGGTCATTGGATAGGCATATGGATGAAAATGGAATAGCGTCGGTTAGATGGGCTTCAGATTGTTATGCCAACCTGTGGAACCACTGGGGGCCAAAAGGTCTGTACTGAGCTGTAATGTTCTATGTTCTCGGCCTAACAGGGAAGGGAGATGAACTCAGGGCATTGTTACGAATGTAGGACTGGGACTTGCCGTTTAATGTTCCAGGAGAGAAATACTGTAGGAAGGACAGAAAGGGGGGACAAGAGAGGAGAGGGAGTGATAACATTGCAGCTGCATTTAGGGAGGATATTCCTAGGAATGCACCCAG
Organism: Hemiscyllium ocellatum; assembly: GCF_020745735.1. Classification (NCBI taxonomy): domain Eukaryota; kingdom Metazoa; phylum Chordata; class Chondrichthyes; order Orectolobiformes; family Hemiscylliidae; genus Hemiscyllium; species Hemiscyllium ocellatum. Next base: position 120,292,857 of record NC_083408.1, read on the forward strand.
GGAAGTTATTTGGGTGGAACTGAGAAATAAAAAAGGGTGATCACCTTATTGGGATTGTATTATAGACCCTTAAGTGGTCAGCAGGAAATTGAGAGACACATTTGTTAGGAGATCTCTAGAATAATAGGATGATAAGGTAGGCAATTTTAACTTTCCAAACATAGACTAGACTGCCTTAGAGTTAAAGATTTACATGGAGAGGAATCCTGATTCCGTATGTGGATGCACCTATGAGAAAAGGTGCAAAACTTTACCTACTCTTGGGAAATAAGGCAGGGCAGGTGAATGAGATGTCAGTGGGGGAGCACTTTGGGGCCAGCTTTAAAATAGTGATGGATAAAGATAGACCGATCTAAATGTTAAAGTTTGGAATTGGAGGCAGGTCATTTTTTTATGGAATTAGGCAAGAACTTCTCAGGTAAAGGGACAGCTGGAAAATGGAAGCCTTCAAAAATGGGATAACGAGAATCCAGAGACAGTATGCTCCTGTTAGAGTGAAAAGCAAGGCTGGTAGGTGTAGGGAATGCAGGATGACTAAAGAAATTGAGGTTTTGGTTCAGAAAAATAGGGAAGCATCTGTTAAGTACAGACAACAGAGATTAAGTGAATTCTTAAGAGTATAAAGACAGTCGAAGTATATTTAAGATGGAAATCATGAGGGCAAAAAGGGAACATGAGATACTTGTGGCAAATAGAATTAAGGAGGATCCAAAGGGTTTTTATAAATACATTAAGGATTACATGGTAATTCAGGAGAGAATAGGGACCTGTCAAAGATCAGCAAGGCAGCCTTTGTGTGGAACCGCAAGAGATGGAGGAAATACTAAATGAGTATTTTGAATCAGTGCTTACAGTGGAGAAGGACATGGAAGATATAGAAGATGGGCAAATAGATGGTGATATCTTGAAAATGTCCATATGACACTAAAGGAGGTATTGGATGTTTAGAATGCATAAAGGTGGACTCCAATAAGGCATTCAACAAGGTTCTCAATGGGACACGGGTTAGATGACATGGGACACGGGGAGAACGAGTCATTTGGATACATAACTGGCTTGAAGGTAGAAGATAGAGGGTAGTGGTGGAGGGTTGTTTTTCAGACTGGAGGTCTGTGACCAGTGGAGTGCCACAAGGATCGGTGCTGGGTCCTCTACTTTTTGTCATTTACATTAATGATTTGGATGTGAACATAGGAGATGACCCCAAAATTGGAGCTGTAATGAACAGCGAAGAAGGTTACCTCAGAGCACATAAGACATAGGAACACCGAACACTGAACATTGAACATAGAACATTACACTACAGTACAGGCTCTTTGGTCGATTCTCAGATGGCGATGAAACAGACTACAGATGGGAGGTGGAAGACCTGGAAAAATGGTGCACTGAGAACAACCTAGCTCTCAATGCCAGCAAAACCAAGGAACTCATTACTGACTTTCATGTTACTCATGCCCCCGACACATTAACAACACAGAGGTGGAACGAGTGGAGAGTGTCAAGCTCCTGGGAGTGGTTATCCACAACAAGCTTTCTTGGACTCTTCATGTGGACACTCTGGTTACAAAGGCCCAACAACGTCTCTTCTTCGTCAGGCAACTGAGGAAATTTGCCATGACGGTGAATACCCTTGCCAACTTTTATAGGTGTGCCATCGAGAGCATTCTGTCTGGATATATCACTACCTGCAGCATCCGAGGAGCAGGAGAATCCACATTTCAGGCATATGCCCTTCTTCAAGAAGTCCTGAAGAAGGGCTTATGCCCGAAACGTTGATTCTCCTGCTCCTCGGATTCTGCCTGGCCTGCTGTGTTTTTCCAGCACCGCATTTTTCAACTCTGGTCTTCAGCATCTGCAGTCCTCACTTTCTCCTATATCACTACCTGGTATGGGAACTGTAGCTTTCAAGATCGGAGACGGTTACAGAGAGTGGTGAACTCGGCCCGGGCAATCACAAAGGCCAACCTCCCATCTATAGAATCCATCTACCAGGCCCGCTGTCAAGGAAAGGCCACCAGCATTCTCAAAGATCCATCCCACCCTGGCAATGTTTTCCTACAACCTCTACATCGGGGAGAAGGTACAGAAGCCTGAACACACACACCAGCCGGTTTTGCAACAGTTTCTACCCTACTGTTGTTAGAAAAACGAATGGACTCACAAACGCTGAACATTCACCTGTCCCTGTGTTTTTGTTTTTGTCGCTTTTACCTATGATTTACTATCTATGCTACTTAACTCTGTGATCTGCCTGTATTGCTCACAAGGCAAAGCTTTTCACTATGCCTCAGTACACGTGACAATAAATTCAATTCAATTCAAGTCAAATTGGCCGGGCTTCATGTGGTGAAATTGTCTGGTTTTCTCCTGAAGGTCTCAAGGTTTCTTCTCTTTCAGTGGTTATTCTGGAGTTACCGCTCTCCAGTTACCACTCTCCAGTTACCGCTCGAGTTGCTGCCCCTGAGGGTGGTGTTACAGCGATTCTTATACTCCAAAGTCTTTGCGTCTTTTTGGGAGAGTCTTTAGAATCTTCCAATGAATCAATCAGGTTCAATTACTGTGATTGATCAGACCCAACCAGGTGTTGGCATGCTGATGTCATGCTGATGTCAGGGTGGTCCTTAAGTATTTATTCCTGGAGGTGTTAGGTACACATACCCTCCTCCAAATAAGGGTGTGACGTGTCTCTGTATCTGGTACACACCTCAATGTTTCCAACTGTCCCAAGGGTGACATTCCATTGACCTGTTCAAACCCAAATCTGAGTGTGTATTGAAGGGTCTGTAGCTACCCAGGTTGGTTACAAACGGTCTGTGAGTCACTGCAGCCTGTCTGGATTCTGCAGGATGTTGATTGACACAGTCACTTTAGTCAAAGCTGGCTTCCATTTCCCAGCATGCTTTAGTCCATGTCCACTTTACTAAATTCATCATAAATTTATTGTTTTGAGTGACCTGTCTGGCTGGCTACAGTCCCTCCTCTTGATCCTGAATGCGAACGTGATAGATCACATAACAAAAGACCAATCTCAGTGCGATGAGTAGACAATCATCCAGGCTCAAGCAAAGCATAATATATGCTTAAACAGAAAATCACACAAAACTAAGATCAAACAAACTTAATAAACTAAATAAATTAGGAGAAATGAGCAAATACAAAACAGATTCATAGTCAAAAATGAAAAACAAATGTTATAGAACTATGCAAAACAAATTCATACCAAATCAAACATTTTCAAACCACAAGAAAAATCCTTAACGAAAATTTTCATAACGAAAACTTGAAAATTGAACATACGTTATAAAACCCAGGAATTTTGTATACATTGGCGAAATGAACAAATACACAAAAACAAAATTCACAATGAAAATAAAATGGAAAAGCCAATCAATGTAATAAAAATCGCAAAAAGAGAGAACAAAATTTTAAAAGACGAACAAACGTTACAGAACATTTTATACACAATGGCAACTAATATTCACTCGGAGAAAGTGAGGTCTGCAGATGCTGGAGATCAGAGCTGAAAATGTGTTGCTGGAAAAGCGCAGCAAGTCAGGCAGCATCCAAGGAGCAGGAGAATCGGTGTTTCGAGCATGAGCCCTTCTTCAGGAATGAGGAGAATGTGCTAAGCAGACTAAGATAAAAGGTAGGGAGGAGGGACTGGGAGAGGGGTGTTGGAAATGCAACAGGTGGAAGGAGGTCAAGGTGAGGGTGATAGGCCGGAATGGGGGTGGGGGTGGAGAGGTCAGGAAGAAGATTGCAGGTTAGGAAGGCGGTGCTGAGTTCGAGGGATTTGACTGAGACAAGGTGGGGGAAGGAAACAGAACCCCACTGGTCCTCACCTACCACCCCACCAACCTCCATATACATCGTATCAGCCGTCATAATTTCCGCCACCTCCAAACAGACCCCACCACCAGAGATATATTTCCCTCCCCTCCCCTATCAGCGTTCCGAAAAGACCACTCCCTCCGTGACTCCCTCGTCAGGTCCACACCCCCCACCAACCCAACCTCCACTCCCGGCACCTTCCCCTGCAACCGCAAGAAATGCAAAACTTGCGCCCACACCTACCCCCTTACTTCCCTCCAAGGCCCCAATGGATCTTTCCATATCCGTCACAAATTCACCTGCACCTCCACACACATCATTTATTCCATCCGCTACACCCGATGTGGCCTCTTCTATATTGGGGAGACAGGTCACCTAATTGCAGAACGTTTCAGAGAACACCTCTGGGACACCCCGACCAACCAATCCAACCACTCTGTGGCTCAACACTTCAACTCCCCCTCCCACTCCACCAAGGACATGCAGGTCCTTGGACTCCTCCATCGCCAGACCATAGCAACACGACGGCTGGAGGAAGAGCACCTCATCTTCCACCTAGGAACCGTCCAAGCACAAGGGATGAACTCAGATTTCTCCAGTTTCCTCATTTCCCCTCCCCCCATCTTGTCTCAGTCAAATCCCTCGAACTCAGCGCCGCCTTCCTAACCTGCAATCTTCTTCCCGATCTCTCCGTCCCCACCCCCACTCCGACCTATCTCCCTCACCTTGACCTCCTTCCACCTAACGCATTTCCAACACCTCCCCCAAGTCCCTCCTCCCTACCTTTTATCTTAGCCTGCTTGGCACACTTTCCTCATTCCTGAAGAAGGGCTCATGCCCGAAACGTCGATTCTCCAGCTCCTTGGATGTTGCCTGACATGCTGCGCTTTTCCAGAAACACATTTTCAGCTAATATTCACTAGGCCTAATCAAATATTTGCCAGGTTTCAATAAGTTTGGGGAGACTGTAAGTTGAGTGAGGTCTCCAGATCCTGTTTGTTTGATACTTCATGCATATTGTTCCCGATTACGATCCTGATGAGGTACATGTTGATTGTATCTTGCGCAGACTTCATTATCCTGGGGAGAGATCAAGGTGGTATCTGTCCGCCTGGGAACCCTCCAACCACAAGGTATGAATTCAGATTTCTCCAGTTTCCTCATTTCCCCTCCCCCCACCTTGTCTCAGTCGGTTCCCTCAACTCAGCACCGCCCTCCTAACCTGCAATCCTCTTCCTGACCTCTCCGCCCCCACCCCACTCCGGCCTATCACCCTCACCTTGACCTCCTTCCACCTATCCCACCTCCATCGCCCCTCCCCCTAGTCCCTCCTCCCTACCTTTTATCTTAGCCTGCTTGGCTCTCTCTCTCTTATTCCTGATGAAGGGCTTATGCTCGAAACGTCGAATTCTCTATTCCTGAGATGCTGCCTGGCCTGCTGTGCTTTGACCAGCAACACATTTGCATCTGTTGTTATCCTTGTCTAGTAGCCAATGAGGTTTGAACTAATGTAGTGTATATGATGCAAATGCTCGAGTAAAAAATGAGGTCTGCAGATGCTGGAGATCACAGCTGCAAATGTGTTGCTGGTCAAAGCACAGCAGGTCAGGCAGCATCTCAGGAATAGAGAATTCGACGTTTCGAGCATAAGCCCTTCATCAGGACATGATGCAAATGCTCTCATTCTCTCCTACTGTTTCTTTCAAAAACAAATCCAAAAAGAATATTATGGTAACCCCATGTGGAGTGTTAAGTTGGGTTTTAGAAACCTGGGTTTAAGAGACCAACAATCACTTAAACATAAATGAAGACAAAAGTGAGGGAAACCAGAAGAATTGTAACCTGATTAATCCTTTCAGCGTGCAAGTTGGAAGATGTGGGAGACAAACGTGAGTGTGGACCATCAGAAACAATTGCACTTTGCCTTGGGTGGCTGTCAGGAGCAGTGTCATTACCTGGATTAGGGTAAAATAGGTAGCCAACAGAGAGTCATCAGTGTATTGTGAATCCTCTGTTTCTGGGGCAGAGCCATATTGAAACCTCCCAGCTCCCATGTTTGTGTCTGGCCAATCCCTCTACTGGATGCACCTAGAATTACAGCCTGGGAGTCTAAGCTGGTCAGTTTCTCTGTAATCCATCCTGGCCATCTTGTAGTATCACAGGCCCATAGTGCGGGGGTGCCGTCAGGGGTCTGGCTTCTAGCAAGTCAGGAATGCTCCGTTTGCCTGTCTATCAGGGAGTACTCATGGATTTGAATCAGGTCTAGCCTGTCGGGAAGGTGTGACATGTCCGTGTTATTAGTTAGTAATGAGTCATTCCAATCTGTTAGAGAATTTCTTACTGAGTCACTGAACATATTCAGGGGTCAGTTAGCTGTGGAAGCAGCTGTCAGTGACAATGATGGAAGTGCAGCATTTTCATCAGGGGATGTGCAGTCTAAGAATGGTTTTGTAATGTGCTCTACAACAGTATCATCCACCATACATATATTAAGGTGATGAGAGTGGCTGTGTTCATCATAAATCTTGGTGTTTAGGGTTGTGCGGGAACCTCTGGTATCCCAAAGAAATTGTGTAGGTGGTCTCCTACCTCACCATTGACTAATGGTCTACCTACACTATCGCAGACCCTCACCGGGGAGGCAGAAGCCTGGAACTATCATCCAAATGCCTTATAAGCTGGGAGTGAGGGGTACATGGATTGGCTTCGGGACCAGAACTGAGCAGGAGTGAATGGAGACCATTCTGGTAAGGTAAGAGATTCCGATTCTGAGGAGGGTCCTGAAATTTGATGTCACAGGAGGGCTGCTAAATTGAATCTTTTAGAATTAGAATCCCTACAGTGTGGAAACAGGCCCCTTGGCCCAACAAGTCCACACTGACCCTCCAAAGAGTAACCCATATTTGCCCCTGACCTACACATCGTTAAGGGCAATTTAGCATGGCCAATTGACTTTACCTGCACATCTTTGAACTGTGGGAGGAAACCAGAGCACCCAGAGGAAACCCACACAAACACAGGGAAAATGTGCAAACTCCATGCAGACAGTTGCCCAAGGCTGGAATTGAACCTGAGTCCCTGGTGCTGTGAGGTAGCAGTGCTAACCACTGAGCCACCGTGCCGCCCTAGTCTGTTAATTTATTGGTTACAACTTGCATAAGCAGAGACACAAAAACAGTTAAAACTTTAAAAATCTCAAAATTAATTAAATTAAATAAGGATGGTGGGTCAGGTGACGTGTTGCTTCGGTATGATGTGGGAGCTGGTGGATTCCCCTCGTGGGTTCCCGTGACCATGTCTGTTGTAAACATTTGTTGCTGGAAGAACTCTGACTCAGAGTTGTCGAGCTGAAGTCTGAGCTTTAAACATTGCAACACTTCAGGGAGGGGGAGAGTTACCTGGACACAGTCACACCTCTTCGACTAACTAACTTGAATTAAGCCTGTGGTCAGGAACAGAAGGGTGTGGCTGTGAATGAGGCAGGTAGAGGGATCCAGGAGGAGATGAGTTAACTGAATGCAGCACTGTGGTGCAGGAAACAGTTCAAGTATGAGGAGAGAAGAGAAATGTTGTAATTGGGGATAGTCTAGTTAGAGACAGAGAGACTGTTCTGTGTGAGCAGGATTGAAAGTCCTGGAGGCTGTGTTACCTGCCTGGTGTCAGGTTCAGGACATCTCACCTGAGCTACCAGAGGAACTTGGAGTGGGAGGGGAAAGATCCAGCGGCCGTGGCCAATGACATCGATAAAACTAGGGCAGAGGTTCTGCTAAGGGAGTATCAACAAAGAGGAGCTAAATTAAAAATCAGAAGCAAAACGGTTATTAAGATTAAGCAGGTAAATGTGTTGCTCAAAGATTGGTGTCGGAGAAATGGGTTTGAATTCATGGGACATTGGCACCAGTACTGGGGAAGAAGGGACCTGTTCCGATGGGACAGTCTTCATCTGAACCGTGCAGGGACCAGAGTCCCAGTAAATCACATAACTCGGGCTGTAGACAGGGCTTTAAAGTAAATGTGGCAGGAGGGCGGGGGAGGGTTCAGTTATCGGGGAAATCAGAAATCCCAAATTAAAGGAGGAGGTAAGAGTGCAGAACTTGGGAGAGGTTATTCAAATCTCCAGCACAGACACAAATAGGACAGAGTACCTGGAAAGGGTTAGCAATTGAACTTCAAGCTTACTGGACAAACAAATGACAATGAGAAGAGAGATGGTTAATCCAGGACTGAAGGTGTTCTATCTGAATGCATGCTCTGTAAGGAACAAGGTAAATGAGATTGTGGCACAGGTCGAAATTGGCAGATATGATGTAGTGGGCATCATAGAGACACAGCTACAAGGGGATCAGGATTGGGAACTGAATATTCAAGGACATACGTTCAATCAAAAAGATAGGCAGGTGGGCAGAGGGGGTTGGATTGCCCTATTAGTAAGAATTGAAAATAAATCAGAAATAAGAGATGAAGTAGGGTCAGATCGTGTAGAATCTGTGCGGGTAGAATTGAGGAACTGCAAAGACTAAAACAAAACCCATAGTTGGAGTGATGTATAGGCCTCCAACCAGTAGTCAGGAGCTGGGGCACAAGATACACCAGGATATAGAAAAGATGTCTAGGAAAGGCAAAGTTACAGTGATCAAGGGGGATTTCAATATGCAGGTGGGCTGGAAAAATCAGGTTGATAGTAGTTTGCAAGAAAAGGAATTTGTGGAATGTTTATGAGATGGCTATTTGGAGCAGCAGGTGGTGGAACCCACTAGGGAACAGGCAATATTGGATTTAGTGCTGTGCAATGAGGCAGATTTGATTAAAAAAAAAGCTTAAGGTGAAGGAACCCTTAGAAGCTAGTGATCATAACATCAAATTTATTCTGTATTTTGAGAGGGAGAAGATAGAATCAGAGGTAACAGTAGCTCAGCTCAATAAAGGCTGGACAGAAGCAGGACAGAGGCGCTGCATAGAATTGACTGGGAGAGGAGCCCAACAGCAAAGACAGTGCAACAGCAATGGTAGGAGTTTCTGGGAGTAATTCAGGACGCCCAGCTGAGATTCAACCCAAGGAAAAAGATGCCTGGTACGGGGAGGATGAGGCAACCATGGCTCAGGCAGGAAGTCAGGGATAACGTAAATGCAAAGGAGAAAACATATAATGTGGTGAAGGGTAGTGGGAAACAGAGGATTGGGAAGCTTACAAAGACCAACAGAAGGAAATAAAAATAGAATTGAGGAGGAAGAAGATTAAATATGAGGGTAAGCTAGCCAATAATATAAAGGAATACTGTAAGAGTTTCCTTAGATATATACAGGGCAAAAGAGAAGCAAAACTGGACATGATGCTGTTGGAAAAAAACACTGACATGATATAAGTGGGGAACAAGCAAATGGCTGAGGAACTGAATAATTTCTTTGTGTTATTCGTCATGGTGGAAGACATGAATAATATCCAAAAAGTTTAAAAGAGTAAGAGGACAAAGCTGAGTATAGTAGCCATCACCACGGAGAAGGTGCTAGAAAAACTGAATAGACAGAAGATGGATAAGTCACCTGGACCAGATGGACTACACACCAGACTTCGAAAGGAGATAGCTAAAGAGATAGCGGGGGTGTTAGCGGTGATCTTTTGGGAATCGATAGAATCAGGGAGGCTCCCAGAGGAATGGAAATTCACTAACCTGACACTCCTGTTTAAAAAAGGAGTAAGGTAAAAGACGGAAAATTACAGACCGATTAGCCTAACCTTGGTCATGGGTAAGATCCTGCAATCCATTGTGAAAAACAAGATTTCTGAATACTTGGACGTGTATGGTAAAATTGGGCAAAGTCAGCATGGTTTCATGAAGGAGAAGTCATGGCTGACAAATCTAGAATTCTTTTAGGAAATAATGAGCAGGTTAGACCAAGGAGAGTCAATGGATGCTGTCTACCTGGACTTCAAGAAGAGCACAACCTGTCTGGCAGCATCCGAGGAGCGGGAGAATCAATGTTTTGAGCATAAGCCCTCCATCTGATAAAGAGCTTATACCCAAAACGTTGATTCAGAAATCTGAAACGCAAAGAGACTTGGGAGTTCTAGTCCAGAATTCTGTCCAGGTAAACCTGCAGTAGTTAGGAAGGCAAATGCAACGATGGCATTTATTTTGAGAGAATTTGAATATAAAAGCCGGGATGTATGTTTGAGGCTTTATAAGGCTCTGGTCAGACCACATTTGGAGTATTGTGTGCAGTTTTGGGCCCCATTTCTGGAAGGATGTACTGGCTTTGGACCGTGTTCAGAGGAGGTTCACGTGAATGGTCCCAGGAATGAAAAGCTTAACATATGAGGAACATTTGAGGACTCTGGGTCTGTACTTGATAGAGTTTATAAAGATGAGGGATGGGATCTAATTGAAATTTCCAGAATGTTGAATGACCTCGACAGAGTGGATGTTGTGAAGCTGTTTCCATTGGTAGGACAGACGAGGACCTGAGAACAAATCCTTAGAGTAAAGAGAAGACCTTTTAGAACTGAGGTGAGGAGAACGCTCTTCAGCGAGAGAGTAATGAATCCATGGAATTCATTGCTATAGAAGGTTGTGGAGGTCAGATCATTGAGTATATTTAAGACTGAGATAAGTGGGTTCTTGAGTATCAAAGGGATCAAGGGTTACAGGAAGAAAGTGGGAGAATGGAGTTGAGAAATTCATCAGCCATGATTGAATGGCGGAGCAGAGCGGATGGGCTGAATGGCCTAATATCTTCTCCCGTGGCTCATATTCGTATGGTAGTATGAACAGCATGGACTGGAGCCTCTCTGATGAGAGTTGATTACTCCTTCAATCTCTCCTTGGTCCTGCAGTGGTCTTTGATCCTTGTGTCTGCAAGAGTGGCTGCGTTCTCGCACGCAGTGTCCTATGTGCCCACACTGGGAGCACTGTGCTGCCTGCCATATGTTCTCCTGCTGTCACTCTCTCTGTCTCTCTCCACTGTGGCTGTGGAAGGTGGAGTTGGGTTCCTTGGTTAAGAGGTCTCCCTCTTCCTTCATTCCTTCACAATGGGTCCTGGTTGGAGGTTCACAAAGGAAACGTTTTCCCTCCTCTCTCTATCTTGCCTTTATTCAATTTATGGGCTTCTTTCCCTCATGCCCAGGATATTCTTCTCAGAACCCAGGCCTCATTGTGGCTTGGCTCTTCAGGATCAAAGTTCATATATGCCATCCTCGGTGACTTGAGAAGCTAAAGTCCTAGCACACTTGACTGAGTCAACCTCGGATAACTGACCCCTCTCTGAGTCTCAGTAGATTCCTGTCAAGTGCACCCATAAGTGACTAGCAAAGGCAGTTGGGTGCTCTCCCTTCCTCTGTCTGCACTTGTTTAACCCGTCCACAGGGTCCCCTTTATTATACCCGATTGCTTTTAGGATTGCCTTTTTCATGGTGTCAAGGACTCTGTCTCCTACATTAAGAACATAGAACATGGAACAAAGAACAGTACAGCCCTTAATGTAGTGCCAGCCTTTTATCCTACTCTAAGATCAGACTAACCTACATACTCTTCATTGTACTATCTTCCATGGGGGAGAAAGTGAGGACTGCAGATGCTGGAGTACCAGAGTTGAAAAATGTGATGCTGGAAAAACACAGCAGGCCAGACAGCATCTGAGGAGCAGGAGAAGGGCTTATGCCCGAAACGTCGATTATCCTGCTCCTCGGATGCTGCCTGGCCTGCTGTGTTTTTCCAGCACCACATTTTTCAACTATCTTCCATGTGCCTATCCAAGAGCTGCTTAAATGTCCCTAATGTCTCTGACTCTACTCCCAACGCTGACAGTGCATTCCACACACCCACCACTATCTGAATAAAGACGCTACCTCTGACATCTCCCCTAAACCTTCCACCAATCACCTTCGTGGAGCTGGGATCACGGACTGCACTGACTGGTTTAAACGCACCACAATGAATTTACCTCCTCTCTCTCGTCCAGCCCATGTTAAACTTTCTGTTGCCTGACCCTCTCAAAGAACATAAACTGATCAGCTGATGGTTGAAATTCAGGAACCTTTATTGCAATCTCTGCTAACTGAGCTACAGTAAGTGGGATGATGTATGCGACTGGCGGGGTGGGGAGGTGGTGGGGGAGTGGGGCTTTGGTATTCCCAACCTGTCTCTCAGTTGTTATCGGGTTTGTTGTGAATGGGGGTGTTCCCAGGGGCACTGAAGGAGTTGACTCCTCTGGGAAGGGTGGGGGTGGATCTCAGTCCTTTGGGCTCCTGGCATACTGCTATGTGTCTTCCTTAAGCTCATCCCAGTCTATCCCATGTTTTTCTCCTTCCTCCCTAACTTTTCTATATGCACATATTATTCCATTTCTAATGGAGAGCTGTGCTTTTAACTTGTTGATCTCCTGCAGATCCTTGTGTGGTCTGCAGCTCCCTGTTTCTTCTCCCAGTCTGTCTGGTGTCATACTTTCACTTCGGTTTGTAAATCTGTACATTTGTTCTTCAACTGGCTCATTTATGACAATTGACAATCCGTGCAGGAGTAGGCCATTCTGCCCTTCGAGCCTGTACCACCATTCAATATGATCATGGCTGATCATCCTTAATCAGTATCCTGTTCCTGCCTTATCTCCATAACCCTTGATTCCACTATCCTTGAGAGCTCTATCCAAATCTTTCTTGAATGAATCCAGAGACTGGGCCTCCACTGCCCTCTGGGGCAGAGCATTCCACACCGCCACCACTCTCTGGGTGAAGAAGTTTCTCCTCATCTCTGTCCTAAATGGTTCTACCTCGTATTTTTAAGCTGTGTCCTCTGGTTCGGGACTCATCCATCAGTTGAAACATGTTTCCTGCCTCCAGAGTGTCCAATCCTTTAATAATCTTATATGTCTCAATCAGATCCCCTCTCAGTCTTCGAAACTCAAGGGTATACAAGCCCAGTCGCTCCAGTCTTTCTTTGTCAGTGGCCTCTTTCTCTCACACTGCATACGCATGGGACTGACATTGCCCCATGTGGAGCACGTTCGCCTGATTTCTCTGGTCCTGAGCTGCATTTTCAATTTTAATTCTGTGATCTCCCTTTTTGCATCCTTTAGTTTTTAACACCTGCTCTGTTCCTAGTCACTGTCCTAAACAGCACATTATCGCTGTAACATTCTCAAGTTTGGAAGCTTCCTTCCCTTGAGTTTTCCTAAGATTGTCTCAATGCTTCTATCTTCAGGGTTCTGGTCCCATTTATTCATGACAAAAACATTCTGCCCAAAAGGGCCACTTTTTCTTCTCAATATATTGTCATGGAGAAAGTGAGGACTGCAAATGCTCGAGACCAGAGTCAAAACGTGTGGCGCTGGAAAAGCACAGCAGATCACGCATCATCTGGATCCTTTGGGCCTTGGGTGGAGATGAACTGCGGAGGTGTGGGCAGAGGATCCTTCCACATCCGGCAGAGATTTCCTGCACGTTCAAATACCTCATCTACTGTGTCCGTTTCCCAATGTGGACACCAACTTGCAAAAGGATTCAGGGACATACGCACACACACCCAACAACCCTACCGCCCTGTGGCCAACCACTTCAACTCCCTCTCCCACTCTGGCAAGGACGTGCAAGTCCTGGGACACCTCCACCACCAAATCTAAGCCACCCAATGCCTGGAGGAAGAACGCCTTATCTTCCACCTTGGGAACCTCCAGCCACATGGCATTAATATCAATTTCATCATCTTTGTCAACTCCCCTCCTCCCGCGTTATCCTAGCTCCAACCGTCCAACTCGGCACCACCCTCTTGAGCTGTCCTACCTGTCCAATTTCCTTCCCACCTATCTGTTCCACCCTACTCTCTGATCTATCACCTTCACTCTCACCTTCATCTACATATCGCCTCCCAACCTAACTTCCCCCAGCCTCACTCTTCTCCCATTTTTCTCTTAGACCCCTTTGGGCCTCCCCCAAATTCTTCATGAAGGACTTATGTCCAAAGTGTCAACTCACCTCCACCTCAGATGTTGCCTGAGCGGCTGTGCTGTCCAGCACCACACGTTTTGAATATATTGTCTTGGTTTTGTTTCCCAGATGGGACAAACCTCTACTCCACTACATTCTCTGCCATGATCAATTAAACTATGGGATATAAGGTGTGGATTAGATTGTGAGTAAGTCACTATGTTCTCATCCTAACCCACCAGGTTTCTACTGACATTTGGTGTTTTACCTGACCTATCCCAAACACACAAAGGAAACAGTCATTTGTTGAATTCGGAGTAAATGCCCTATTGGCTTTATTTTTTAAGGAACAGTTCAGTTTTGACCTTTCTATTCCTTTTGATTTACTTGACCTCCTGGTGTAAGACAGTTACCCTCTTAACAACTGGCTAAGGCAAATCACAGAATTTCAGGTTCAACGGGATTCCAGAGCAATATTCACTTCTTATGGAGATCCTGTCTGGGGTGCCACAGTGTGTTTAAATTCTTACATTCAGCAAAAGAACTGACTCTTAATAATGATAGCACATCAGGCAGCATCCAAGGATCAGAGAGTCGATGTTTCGGGCATAAACCCTTTATCATTCCTGACCTGCTGCCTGACCGGCTGTGCTTTTCCAGCACCACACTTTTTGACTCAGCTCTCCCACATCTGCAGTCCTTGTTTCCTCTGAATAATATACACAATAACACTCGTTTATTTGACACAATTAATGTTAGAACAATAAAGTATACTCTAAACTAATGATAAACACTGGGAGAAAGTGAGGACTGCAGATGCTGGAGATCAGTCCTGAAAAATGAGAATCGACGGCTTATGTCACCCTGAAGAAGGGTGTATGCCCGAAACATCAATTCTCCTGCTCCTTGGATGCTGCCTGACCTGCTGTGCTTTTCCAGCAACACATTTTTCAGTAATGATAAACACTACAAACTATTTTATGCTTTAACGTAACTTTGTATGATCGTGTACCACCACACTAGAACTTGGCCGGGCTTCATGTGGTGATATTGTCTGGTTTTCTCCTGAAGGTCTCAGGGTTTCTTCTGTTTCAGTGGTTATTCTGGAGTTACCATTCTCCAGTTACCGTTCGAGTTGCTGCCCCTGAAGGTGGTGTTACAGCGATTCTTATACTTCAAAGTCTTTGCATCTTTTTGGGAGAGTCTTTAGAATCTTCCAATGAATCAATCAGGTTCAATTACTGTGATTGATCAGACCCAACCAGGTGTTGGCATGCTGATGTCATGCTGATGTCAGGGTGGTCCTTAAGTGTTTATTTCTGGAGGTGCTGGGCACACATACCCTCCTCCAAATAAGGATGTGGCGTGTCTCTGTATCTGGTACACACCTCAATGTTTCCAACTGTCCCAAGGGTGACATTCCATAGAGTACATTAGGTGAGTGGGGGAGGGGATGAAGGTGATAGGTCAAAGGGCAGGGTGGAGTGGATAGGTGGAAAAGGAGATAGGCAGGTAGGACAGGTCATGGGAACAGTGCTAAGCTGGAAGGTTGGAGCTGGGGTGAGGTGGGGGAAGGGGAAATGAGGAAACTGTTGAAGTCCACATTGATACCCTGGGGTTGAAGTGTTCCGAGGCGGAAGACGAGGCGATGTTCCTCCAGGTGCTGGGTGGTGAGGGAGCGGCGGTGGAGGAGGCCCAGGACCTGCATGTCCTCGGAGGGGTGAGAGGGGAGTTGAAATGTTGGGCCACGGGGCGGTGTGGTTGATTTGGTGCGGGTATCCTGGAGATGTTCCCTAAAGTGCTCTGTGAGGAGGCGTCCAGTCACCCCAACATAGAGGAGACCGCATTGGGAGCAACGGATACAATAAATGATATTGGTGGATGTGCAGCTAAAACTTTGATGGATGTGGAAGGCTCCTTTAGGGCCTTGGATGGAGGTGAGGGAGGAGGTGTGGGCACAGGTTTTGCAATTCCTGCGATGGCAGGGGAAGGTGCCAGGATGGGAGGGTGGGTTGTAGGGGGGCGTGGACCTGACCAGGTAGTCACAGAGGGAACAGTCTTTGCAGAAGGCGGAAAGGGGTGGGGAGGGAAATATATCCTTGGTGGTAGGGTTCGTTTGGAGGTGGCAGAAATGTCAGCGGATGATGTGGTTTATGCGGAGGTTGGTAGGGTGGAAGGTGAGCACCAGGGGCGTTCTGTCCTTGTTAAGGTTGGAGAGTGGGGTCTGAGGGCGGAGGTGTGGGATTTGGATAAGATGTGTTGGAGGGGCATTTTTAATCATGTGGGAAGCGAAATTGCGGTCTCTAAAGAAGGAGGCCATCTGGTGTATTCTGTGGTGGAACTGGTTCTCCTGGGAGCAGATACGGCAGAGGCGGAGGAATTGGGAATACGGGATGGCATTTTTGCAGGAGGTAGGGTGGGAAGAGGTGTTATCCAGGTAGCTGTGGGAGTCGGTGGGTTTGTAAAAAATGTCAGTGTCAAGTTGGAGATAGAGAGGCCCAGGAAGGGGAGGGAGGTGTCAGAGATGGTCCAGGTGAATTTAAAGTTGGGGTGGAATGTGTTGGTGAAGTTGATGAATTGCTCAACCTCCTCGCGGGAGCACGATGTGGCGCCAATGCAGTCATCAATGTAGCAGAGGAAGAGGTGGGGAGTGGTGCTGGTGTGATAACAGAAGATCTACTGTTCTAGGTAGCCGGCAAGGAGAAAGCCATGGCTGGGGCCCATAAGAGTGCCCCTTTGGTCTGGAGGAAGGGGGAGGATTCGAAGCAGAAATTGTTATGGGTGAGGACCAGATCAGCCAAACCAATGAGAGTGTCGGTGGAAGGGTACTGTTCAGGGATGGTCAGTTTCATTTCGGGGATTGGATGCAGCTATAAGGACTTGCATCCATTCTTCTTCAAAAGACTTTTTTTATCTGAAATAACTTCTCTTCCATTTACATCTTTTAAAGTTCCACAATTTGCTCCAGTAACCTCTCAGACAATGAGCTTGCACACAGTGCACAAAATTTTACAGGATACTGTTCAGAAGGGAATGCAGCTGATGTTTATGGCTCTTGTCAATAGTTTATTATCATATCAGTAATCTTCAGAACATCAATACCTCCTTTCCTTAAATTAGACCATACTCATGTACATTTACATTTCTGCTGTAACCTTTAATTTACAAGGTTTGTGGAAGTTTGTAGCTCAGGTTGAGGTTTAGGGTGTAGGTTTGCTCACTGAGCTGTAGGTTTGATATCCAGACGTTTCATTACCTGGCTAGGTAACATCATCAGTGGAGAACTTCCAAGTGAAGTGAAGCTGTTGTCTCCTGCTTTCTATTTATATCTTTCTCCTGGATGGGGTTCCTGGGGTTTGTGGTGATGTCATTTCCTGTCCGTTTTCTGAGGGGTTGATAGATGGAATCTAGATCTATGTGTTTATGGTGTTGTGGTTGGAGTGCCAGGCCTCTAGGAATTCTCTGGCATGTCTTTGCTTAGCCTGTCCCAGGATAGATGTGTTGTCCCAGTCGAAATGATGCTTTTTTGTTTTCCGTGTGTAGGGCTACGAGGGAGAGAGGGTCGTGTCTTTTTGTGGCTAGCTGGTGTTCGTGTATCGTGGGGGCTAACTTTCTTCCTGTTTGTCCTACGTAGTGTTTGTGACAGTCCTTGTATGGAATTTTGTAGACGACGTTGGTTTTGTCCATGGGTTGTACTGGGTCTTTTAAATTTGTTAGTTTTTGTTTGGGAGTGTTGCTGGGTTTGTGTGTATTTTAATTTACACTCACACTGTTAACCATTGAAATGTTTCTACTTCTGAACAGTTACTCTTTCTGTTTACTGCTGTTCCTTTAGTTTAGTTGACGTGTTTTATCTCATGCAGTCACATTAGACACTTTCTAAGAAATGCCATGTGGTGTAATTCCGTTCCTGATGTTTTTGCCTCTACAATTAATTGCTAAACTCTTCTCAAAATGACCAAAACTCTCACCCATGCCAATGACTAGCACAAAGCTCTCCTAGAACCTACAGTATATATTTACATCCTATTCTGCAAGGATTCCTTCATTTATTCATGGGATGTGAGTGCAACTGCTAGATCAGCATTTACTGCTCATCCCTAATTGCCCAGAGGGCAGTTAACAGTCAATCACACGAAGAAAGGTGATGGCTAAGTATGTGGCACAGTGACTCAGCGATTAGCACTGTTGCTCCATTACACGAGGAACCCTGATTTGACTACATGCTCAGTGACTGCCGGTGTGGAGTTTTTACATTCTCCTCATGCATACATGGATTTCCTCTGGTTTCTCCAGTTTCCTCCCATGGTACAAACATCTGCAGGTTCAGTGGATTGGCCATGGGAAATGTAGGGTTACAGGAATAGGGTAGGGGGCTGGGCCTGGGTGGGATTCTTTTCGGAGGGATGGTGTGTGGACTTGATGGGCTGAATGGCCTTCTTCCACACTGTAGGAATTCTATGATTCTGTTCTATGATGCTATGATTAATCCAGAGACCAAGATAGTGTTCTGACGACCCAGGTTTGAATCCACTATGGTAGATGGTGAAATTTGCATTCAATTAAAAGAATCAGGAGTTAAGAGTTTAGTGGTGACCATGAAGCCAATGTTGGTTGTCTCTTATTTCCAGATTATCATCGAATTCAAATCCACCATCTTCCATGGTGGGATTCAGCCCACGTCCCTAAAACATTACAGAACTTTAACGTAACAGATTAATAGTCTAGCGATAATACCACGAGACTGCAAAAATGGCTATGAAATCTAATTTAGTTCCAGTACTTCAAAGTATTCATCTTTTTCTATGACTTAACTAATCTAACAATAAGATTGAATGGATATTTCATTACTTTCTTCAACTCTTCTCTGAATTTGGTCTGTGTCACAGCATAGATCCCAGTGTTGGTGCAGGTACTTAGAAGTTGCAGCATTGTTGCTGTCTGTTGTGCGATAAAGCGAGGGTCAGCATTGGTGTCATAATATCTAATACTTGTAATTCGTACATAAATTCGGTACACAACTTTTGTCACCCACAGCAGTATAAAACTACCGGATATACTGAAGAGTAAAACAATAGATTTCTTTCGATTCTCTATTTCTGGATCTAGGTGAGTTGTTCCGTTGTTTCTAATTCGGAGTGCCTTGCGGACTCTACTTGTTATTAAAATACGTCTGACCGTCAGAAAATTGAGCAGCAACATAAGAAAAACTGGGATACATGGGGTTAAAATAAGGTGAAACAATTCATATGCAGCCCAAGCAGGGGATGTAAGGAAGCTCTGTTTATAGATGCATTTCCAGGGAACATTATCCATGATATACTGTGGTCCATATGTAAAATACCAAGGGACAGGTACTAAACAGCCGATAATAGTCACTATTCCAAGAATCACAATGGCCATTTTTTCAGTGCAATATTTTGTTTTCAGTTTTTCACAACAAATGGCCACAAAACGATCAAGGGTGAAAACAACAGTGAGCCAGACAGAAACTACAGTGGTTGCAAACCTGAGGAAAATAATAAAACTACAAACAGGAGTAATGTCCATGAATGAACCTGGGAAATAAATTGCAACAGTCCATTTCAAAATGGGATCAGTGATGACAACCAGAAGATCCGATGCTGCCATTCCCACCAGGTAGCAAGTGATACATTTTGACAGACCACACCTACCTCGGGACAATATCACAATCGCTACCACGTTAACTGTAAGAGACAGAAACAGAAGTAAACAAATTTAGAAACAGATATGAAACCAGAGCAAGGTCAGTTTCTGCATCAAAAAAGAGAAATAAGGCACAAATATAAAATGAGACTTGAATAGCTTTTAGAGATGTCTGTAAAGCACCTTAGTGCTTTTAAAATCCTAAAGAAGAGAAACTGTCATGATCATGAAAGAAGGCAAAGGCATTGAGCAACTATTTTCTGTTGGTCTTTTCAGTAGACAACCGAAATTATACATTATTATGTCTAATAATTATACATAAATTGTAAGAGGTAGCTACAGAGATAATGGATGCATTAGTTGTAATTTCCTAAAAATTGTTGGAATATGAAGAAGTACCAGAGGATTGGAAAAGTGCTGATGTGAGTCCTCTATTCAAAAAGGGAAGAAGGGAAAATACGGGTAATTACAGCCCAATTAGCATAACATCTACTGTATTAGTATTGGAATCAATTATTAAGGAAGTAATAATAGAACATTTGTCTGAATTTAATCGAGCAGTGTCAGCATGATGTCATGAAAGGGAAATGGTGTCTGATTGATTTAGTTAGAGTGTAGAACATAGAATAGTACAGCACAGGAACAGGCCCTTTGGCCCACGATGTTGTACCGAACATAATGCCAAGTGAAACTAATCCCTTTTGCCTGCCTTTGGTCCAAATCCTTCCATTTCTTGTATGTTCGTGTACTTATCTCAAAGTCTCTTAAATGTCCCGATTGTATTTGCCTCCATCTACACCTAGCAGTGTGTTCCAGATTACTACTCACTGTGTAAATAAACTTGTTCCTCACATCTTTTTTGAATTTTGCCCTCTTGCCTTAAATGCATGCTCCCTAGTATTTGATATTTCAACTCTGGGAAAAAGATTCTAACCATCAACCCTATCTATGCATCTAGTTTCTGAGGATGCCTCAACCAGAGTCGGTAAAGGGATAGATGTGTTAAATTTGGACTTCTCGAATGCACATGACAGATACCTCACAAATGGTTATAGGAAAAGATAAAAGCCTACAGTGTTGGAGGTAGTTTATTGGAATGGATAGACAGTTGGCTCACGGGTAGGAAACAATGAGTGGGGATAAGGGACTCTTTCTCAGGTTGGTGACCTGTGACCCAGTGGGGTTCCACAGGGATCAGTGCTGGCAACACAACTGTTTACAATATATTAATGACTGAGAGGAAGGAAATGAATATATTGTAACCAATTCTGTAGACAACACAAGGGCAGGTTGCAAGAAGGATATAAATGGTAGACAGAGAGGTGATGATAGGTTAAGAAAATGGAAAAAAAGTTGGCAAATGGAGTACAATGTGAGAAAAATGTGAAGTTGTTCATTACACAAGGAAGATGAAAAGAATGGTATATTATTGAAACAGAGAAAAACTACAGAAAGCTCCAACACAAAGGGACTTTGGGGGAGATCTTGGGCACAAAACACAGAAAATTAGCATGTGTGTGTAGCAGGGACTCAGGAAGGCTCATGGATTGATGGCTTTATTTCAAGGGGGTTGGAGTATAAGAGTCAGGAAGTTGTAGTGCAATTGTACAAGATGCTGGGTGAGGACTGCATCTGGTGTACTGGGAGGCGTTGTGGTCCCCCTATTTAAGGAAAGATATTATTTCACTGAAGGCAGTTCAGCGAAAGTTCACGAGGAAGATCCTTGGTTTGGGGGATCATCTTATGGACAAAGGTTAAATAGGTTGGGACTCTACTCACTGGTTTTAGAAGAATGAGAGGTGATCGCACTGGAATAGTGAGATTTTGTAATTTTATATATTGCTATCAGTTAGCCCCTCAGTCTCTGATACTCTAGAGAAAACATTCCAAGTTTGTCCAATCTGTCATCATAGTTCATATACTCCAATCCAGGTAACATTCCTGGTACACCTCGGCTGCAGATTCTGCAAAGCCCCTTAATCCTTCCGATAGTGCATTGATTGAACTCCAAGTGTTGCCTCACGCATGTTGCCTCACAACATGATTTCACAATTTTCATACTCAGTGCCTTGACCAATGAAAGCAAGTATGCTGTATGGCTTCTTTAATACATTATTCACTTTTGTAGCCATTTTCATGGAGCAATGGATTTAAACCCAGGATCCCTCTGTATAACAGCGCTGCTAAGGGTCCTGCCGTTTACTGCACACTGTTCTCTTGTAGTTGATTTCTCAGAAAGCATAATTTCACACGAGTCCAGACTAAACTCCACCAGTCATTTCTGAATTGACTGAATTAATTGAATTCATTGTCCCTTGTACCGAGGCACAGAGAAAAGCTTTGTTTTGTGAGCAATACAAGTAGCATAGATAAGTAAATCATAGGTAAACAGCACCAAAAAACAAAAACACAGGTACAGGTGAATGCTAAGAGTTTGTGACTTTATTTGTTTTTCTAACAACAGGAGGTAGAAACTGTTGTGAAACCGGCTGGTGTGTGTTCAGGCTTCTGTACCTTCTTCCCGATGGTAGACGTTGTAGAAAAACATTGCCAGGGTGGGATGGATCTTTGAGAATACTGGCGGCCTTTCCTTAACAGTGGGCCTGGTAGATGGATTCTATAGACGGGAGGTTGACCTTTGTGATTGTCCGGGCCTAGTTCACCACTCTCTGTAACCGTGTCCGATCTTCAATGGTACAGTTGCCGTACCAGGTAGTGATATATCCAGGAGAAAGTGAGGTCTGCAGATGCTGGAGATCAGAGCTGAAAATGTGTTGCTGGAAAAGCACAGCAGGTCAGGCAGCATCCAAGAACAGGAGATTTGACTTTTCGGGCATAAGCCCATCTTCAGGAATTTTTCTGAAATTCTGTCCTGAAGAATGGCTGATGCCCGAAACGTCAAATCTTCTGTTCCTTGGATGCTGCCTGACCTGCTGCACTTTTCCAGCAGTGATATATCCAGACAGAATGCTCTCGATGGCACACCTATAAAAATTGGCAAGGGTATTCACCATCATGCCAAATTTCCTCAGCTGCCTGAGGAAGAAGAGACGTTGTTGGGCCTTTGTAACCAGTGCATTCACATGAAGAGTCCAAGAAAGCTTGTTGTGGATGTCCACTCCCAGGAGCTTGACACTCTCCACTCGTTCCACCTCTGTGCTGTCAATGTGTCGGGGGCATGAGTAACACGAAAGTTAATAATAAGTTCCTTGGTTTTGCTGGCATTGAGAGCTAGGTTGTTCTCAGTGCACCATTTTTCCAGGTCTTCTACCTCCCATCTGTAGTCTGTTTGGTCGCCATCTTAGATTTGACCGACAATGGTGGTATCATCAGTGAATTTGTAAATGGTATTAGTCTGGTATTTGGTGACACAGTTGTGGGGATAGAGTGAGTATGTTAGAGAGCAGAGTATGCACCCCTGAGGGGGCTCCAGTGTTGAGTGTTAATGAGGATGAAATATTGTCCCCAATCTTCACTGATTGTAGACTGTGGGTCAGGAAACTGAGGATCCAGTTGCAGAGAGTGGGGTTTAGTCTGGGATTACTAAATATAGTAATCAGTCTTGAGGGGATAATAGTGTTGAAGGCTGAACTGTAGTCAATGAGTAGGATTCTTATGTAGCTGTTCTTGGTGTCAAAGTGTTCTTGGGAGGAGTGAAGGGCAAGTGTTATGGCGTCTGATGAGGATCTGTTGGTCCGATAGGCAAATTGGAGTGGGTCAAGAGTAATGAGGAGGCTGGAATCTCCACCTAACCTTTTAGCTGATCTATATTATGCTGTATTCTTTGACCACCTTCCTCACTAACCACAACTCCACCAATTTTAGTGTTGTTGGCAAACTGACTGATCAAACCTGAAAATGTGTTGCTGGAAAAGCGCAGCAGGTCAGGCAGCATTCAAGGAACAGGAAATCCAACGTTTTGGGCATAAGCCCTTCATCAAACCACCTACATTATTATCTAAGTTCTTTATATATTTTACTAATGCTACAGGTCTCAACACTGATCCTTGTGGAACATCATTGGTCAGAGATCTCCCATCAGTAAAACACCCCTCCACAACTATCTTCTATGACCAAGACAATTTTGCATTCAGTTTTCTGACTCATCATGGATCCTATGCAATTTAATCTCCTGAACTAATCTACACAAAGGACTTTGTCAAATTTGTACATAAATTCCTGCAGACATTACCTACGACTGTCCAACCCTCATCAATCACATTACTGCCACAAAAACTCAATTAAGTCAGTGAAGCAAGTCATCCCCTTTCCAAAGCCACGCTAACTATCCCGAATAAGTCAATTCTTTTTCAAAAGCAAGCAGATTCTGTCAGTAAGAATCACCTCCAATAATTTCCATAGTGCTGATATAAAGCTCACTGGCCTATAATTTCCTGTTATCCCTGTTCCCTTCTTAAATAAAATCACAGCCTTGGCACCAATCATTCTCCAGTCTCCAGTCTTCTGGGATCTGGCGCGTGGGCTAAAGAGGATATAAAGATCTATCAAGGCCCCAGCAATCTCCTCCTTTGCCTTCCTCAGTATCCTGAGATAGATCCCATCAGCCCTTGCAACTTCTGCTTCAATGTAGTGCTCAGCTTGGCCCATTCCCTTGCCATAGAGTAAAAAGTGAGGTCTGCAGATGCTGGAGATCAGAGCTGAAAATGTGTCGCTGGTTAAAGCACAGCAGGTCAGGCAGCATCCAAGGAACAGGGAATTCGACATTTCGGGCAAAAGCCCTTCATCCTCATTCCTGATGAAGGGCTTTTGCCCGAAATGTCGAATTCCCTGTTCCTTGGATGCTGCCTGACCTGCTGTGCTTTAACCAGCAACACATTGTCAGCCCATTCCCTTGCCACGCAGAAATTTGCTTCTATTGACACAGAACATAGAAAAATACAGCGCAGTACAGATGTTGCGCCGATCCAAGCCCACCTAACCAATGATATAGCCAGGAAAGGGATTGAGGATCTGAAAAGTGATTACAGAGAGTTAGGTTGGAAGCTGAAGAGCAGGACGGGTAGGGTAGTGATCTCAGGTTTGCTACCGGTGCCACGAGATAGTGAGATGAAGAACAGTCAGCGAATGCAGCTTAACACGTGGCTGCGAGGCTGGTGCAGGAGAGAGGGCTTCATATACCTAGACCATTGGGATACCTTCTGGGGAAGGTGGGACATGTACACGAAGGACGGGTTGCACCTGAACTGGAGGGGCACAAATGTCCAGGGTGGGAGATTTGCTCGTGTGATTCGGGAGGGTTTAAACTAATTTAGCAGGGGGTTGGGAATCAGAGCCACATGTCTGAGAGGGGGGCAGTTGTAGACAGGACAGTGACAGGATATATTGAATCTATCAGGAAGGTTTCTCATGCGACGAAAGAAAGGGATCGGTTAAAGTGTGTCTGCTTTAACACAAGGAGTGTCCAAAATAAGAGTGATGAACTTAGAGCATGGATCAGTACTTGGAGATACGATGTTGTGGCCATAACGGAGACGTGGGTTTCACTGGGCCAGGAATGGTTGCTTGATGTTCCAGGGTTTTGAATGTTTAAAAGGTACAGGGAGGGTGGAAAAAGAGAAGGGGGTGTAGCATTGTTAATCAGAGAGTGCATCACAGCTACAGAAACGAAGGTTGTTGAGGAAGGTTTGTCTACTGAGTCAGTATGGGTGGAAGTTAGGAACAGCAAGGGAACAGCCACCTCATTGGGGGTTTTCTAAAGACCACCTAATAGCATTAGAGAGATTGAAGACCTCATAGGCAGGCAGATTCTGGAAAAATACAGAAGTAGCAGGGTTGTTGTTATGGGTGATTTAAACTTTCCCAATATCGACTGGAACCCCTAAGTGCAGATGGTTTGGATGGAGCTATTTTTGTTAGGTGTGTTCAGGAGGGTTTCCTTACTCAGTACGTAAACAGGCCAACGAGGGGAGAGGCCATTTTGGATTTGGTGCTCAGAAATGAGCTAGGACTGACGTCAGATCTCACAGTGGGAGAGCACTTTGGTGACAGTGATCACAACTGCCTCACATTTAGCATAGCTGCAAATGTGTTGCTGGTCAAAGCACAGCAGGCCAGGCAGCATCTCAGGAATAGAGAATTTGACGTTTCGAGCATAAGCCCTTCATCAGGAATAAGAGAGAGAGCCAAGCAGGCTAAGATAAAAGGTAGGGAGGAGGGACTAGGGGGAGGGGCGATGGAGGTGGGATAGGTGGAAGGAGGTCAAGGTGAGGGTGATAGGCCGGAGTGGGGTGGGGGCGGAGAGGTCAGGAAGAGGATTGCAGGTCCTTGGACTCCTCCACCGGCAGAACACAACAACACGACGGCTGGAGGAGGAGCACCTCATCTTCCGCCTGGGAACCCTCCAACCACAAGGTATGAATTCAGATTTCTCCAGTTTCCTCATTTCCCCTCCCCCCACCTTGTCTCAGTCGGTTCCCTCAACTCAGCACCGCCCTCCTAACCTGCAATCCTCTTCCTGACCTCTCCGCCCCCACCCCACTCCGGCCTATCACCCTCACCTTGACCTCCTTCCACCTATCCCACCTCCATCGCCCCTCCCCCTAGTCCCTCCACCCTACCTTTTATCTTAGCCTGCTTGGCTCTCCCTCTTATTCCTGATGAAGGGCTTATGCTCGAAACGTCAAATTCTCTATTCCTGAGATGCTGCCTGGCCTGCTGTGCTTTGACCAGCAACACATTTGCAGCTGTGATCTCCAGCATCTGCAGACCTCATTTTTTACTCACATTTAGCATACCCTTGGAGAGGGAAAGAAGCAATTACCGAGGGAAGATATTTTATTTGGGGAAAAAGAAATTATGACGCTATCAGACAGGAGTTGGGAAGTACAGACTGGGAGCAATTGTTCCACAGAAAGGGCACAGCAGACATGTGGAGACTGTTTAAGGAACATTTATTGCGAGCGAAGCATAAATTTGTCCCTCTCTGAGAAAGACAAGGAGGGGTAAAATTAAGGAGCCTTGCTGTGGTTGTGTTCGCCGAGCTGGGAATTTGTGTTGCAGACGTTTCATCCCCTGTCTAGGTGACATCCTACTATCCTTAGTATCCACACATGCAGATGACAAGCAACATGAGTTTGACTGGGACAACACTACAATTATAGGACAAGTCAAACAGAGAACAGCCAGGGAATTCCTAGAGGCATGGCACTCATCCATAGATTCAATCAATAAGCACATTGACCTGGACCCAATATACCGACCACTGCAGCGGACAGCTGGAACTGACAACCGGAAGCGGCAGATTCAAACCACTATAAATGCCGGAGGAAACATCACAGAAGCGCTTCAGAGGAGACTCCCAAGCACTGAGGATGTCACCTAGACAGGGGATGAAACGTCTGCAACACAAATTCCCAGCTCGGCGAACAGAACCCCAAAAACGAGCACCCGAGCTACAAATCTTCTCACAAACTTTTAAGGAGCCTTAGATGACGAGAACAGAGGAGCTTCTCATCAAAAGAAAGAAGGCAGCTTATGTAAAGTGGAGGAAGCAAGGATCTGGAGGATTAAAGGTTTACTAGAAAGGAGCTCAAAAGTGAACTGAGGAGAGCCAGGAAAGAGTATGAAAGAGACGAGGCAAGAAGGGTTAGGGAAAAACCAAAGGCGTTTTACTCAGACATGAGGAATAAGAGAATGATCAGTGAGCAGGTAGGGCCATTCAGGGAGAGCGAAGGGAACTTGTGCGTGGAGTGTGAGCAGAAAGGGAAGCCCTAAATGAGTTTTTTTGCTTCGGTTTTCACCAAGGAAAGGGAACTTGTGAATGAAAACTTAGAGGAGCTGGAATACAGTCTTGACCAGATCAAGATTGATGAAGTTGATATGCTGGAAAGTTTGGAAAACATTAAGATTGATAAGTCCCCTGGGCCAGACCAGATTTATCCTAGGTTGCACTGGGGAAATGAGAAAGGAGGTTGCTAAGCTGCTGGTGAGGATATTTGCCTCCTCACTCTCCACGGGAGTCGTACCGGAGGATTGGAAGGAGGCGAATGTTGTTCCACTTTTCAAGGAGGGTAATAAGGAAATCCCTTGCAATTACAGAAGTCAGTCTTACATCTGATTTAGGAAGGAATTCTGAGGGATAGGATTTATGACTATTTGGCAAAGCATAGCATGATTAAAGGCAGTCAGCATGGGTTTGTGAGGGGCAGGTCATGCCTCACAAATCTTATTGAGTTTTTTGAGGAGGTGACAAGACAGGTCGACAACGGTCGAGCAGTGGATGTGTTGTATATGGATTTCAGCAAGGCATTTGATAGGGTTCCCCATGGTAGGCTCATTCATAAAGTCAGGAATTATGGGATACAGGGAGATTTGGCTATCTGGATTCAGAATTGGCTGGCTGACAGAAGGCAGAGAGTGGTTTGATTGGGGCTGTTAATCTGGTCCAATCAGGGAGTTGTGGATGATATATAAAAATGATAAGGGAGGTGGGAGGGATGGGGGCTTGCTAGGTCTGTATTGTATGCACTTTTTTATGTAACTGGATTGTTCTTTTACGTACAAATGTCATTGTCACTGTCTTTTATATGTGGAACTGGGATTTGAGGTTTGTCCTCATCTCCCTGTAAACTGGTTGAACGGTAGGGTTTGGGGCCTGGCTTTGCTGCTCCTCTCCCTTGTGAAATTGCTGTCTCTTATATACAGCTGTAAATGTAACTTTGTTGTTAACTGTTTTTGTAATTTTGTTTAATAAAATAAAAAGATAAACAGGAGATTCAGTATCTCCTCAGTTTAGGGGACTGATTCTGTGCTGGCAGGTGTTAGTCAGTATGTTACTGTTGGTTTCTGCTTTTATTTCTGGGGTGGAAACCTGTATCCTGAACTGGCTAAGTTGTTTGGCTGATTTGTTAACTGGTATTCCTCTTGGTGAGGACTGATTTGTTAAACTCCTGATGCCCATAATGTGTTTCAGGTAAAACTCAGTTCTCATGAGGGGATTGTTGTTTCACTGGCTGGTTATAGCCTGTTTCTCTCTTTCTTTGCACTCCTTTTTGAGAAAAGGACAATGTTAACTTGATGGTACGGCTTAGCCCTTGGCCTCTAGTTTGCTTTTTGAATGTGTCTTCACTTTTTATTGGTTGGACTGAGCCTTTATGGAAGACATTCTACCGGAGGAGCTGTTCCTGTGGGGAGGCCTAGCCCTGGGACTGGGCCTCTGAAGATTGAACACCTGTGTGTGTGCTGGGAGGTGAGCAGTTGCTGTATGCTGGAGTTTGGGAGAAGACAAGAGTGGACCAAACTGCTGTGAGTTAACTTCACCTGTACAATGTACTGTTCCTGTGAATGGGCCTGGTTATCCAAGGCTGGGCCAGGACTCTGGAGACTGAACACCTGTGTGGTGTGCATTTGCTGCCTTCAAGAGTGGACTCTGCCCTTGGTTGTGGACTCTGTTTTTAGTAACTGACTCTGCAATTTGGAGCGGACTCATTTCCGACCATATACGTTGTATACTGGAGTGGACTCTTCCTGGCGATGGATTCTATATCTTGAAGACTCTAATGTATGAATTTGGACTGTGTACCAGAAAGGACTCTTATTTTTATTGTGGTGTTTCCTGTATCTATCACCTGCACTGTCTTGTGTGTCCCTGGGTCTGGCAGGCCTTGTTGTGAGTTGGGAGGCTCATGCATCACCCTGAAAGCTGTCACCCCGAGAGCTGGAAGGTGGATAGGCCATCCTGCGAACCTGAAGGTTGGTAGGCTGTCCTGAAAGCCAGAGGGTGGGTAGGCCACCCTGATGCCAGTCACCCTGAGAGCCAGATGGTGAGTAGGCTGTTCTGAGCGCTGTCGTCCCGATAAGGGGTAATCGGGACGGGCTGTCCTAGAGGTGGTCGAAAGGTGTCAGGGCAGCCGAGAGCCAGAAGGCGCGTAGGGGCGGCTGAGTTCCGGAAGGCTTGTGGGCTACCCTACACGCTGTCGTCCCAGGGAAGGGGACGGGCTGCCCTAGAGGTGGTCGAAAGGTGTGCTAGGATAGCCCACTAGTCGGAGGCGCAACAGGGTGGGTGAGAGCCCAATGGTACGTAGGGTCAGACCGAGAGCCTGAAGGCGGGTAGCCATCCTCAGCGCTGTCACCCCGGGCAGGTACTGGGGCGGGCTGCCCCAGAGGTGGTCGAAAGGTGCTGAGGGTGGTTAGTGAAGCCGGAAAGTGGGTAGGCCGTCCAAACCGCTGTCACCCCGGGCGGGTACCGGGGCGGGCTGTCCTAGAGGTGGTCGAAAGGTGTGTGAGGGCGGACCGAGAACTGGAAGGGGCACAGGGTGGACTGAGAACTGGAAGGTGGGTAGGGCCGGGCTGCCTTAGTGGTCGGAAGGTGGGAGGGGTGGGGGCTTGCTGGGTCTGTATTGTCTGCACTTCTGTATGTAACAGTTTTGTTTAATGTTCAAATGTCATCGTCACTGTCTTGTTAAATGTGGAATTGGGATTTGAGGTTTGTCCTCATCTCCCTGTAAAATGGTCAAACGGTAGGATTTGGGGCCTAGCTTTGCTGCTGCTCCTCCCTTGTAAAATTGCTGTCTCTTGTACAGCGGTAAATGTTTATTGTAAACTGTTTTGCAATTTGTTTAATAAAATAAAAAAAAATAAAAATGATAAGGGAGGTGGACAAACAGGAAGACAGCTAACAATCCGCATCCATGAACATCAGCTAGCCACAAAACGACACGACCAGCTATCCCTAGTAGCCATACACTCAGACAACCAGGAACATGAATTTGACTGGGAAAACACTACCATCATAGGACAAGCCAGACAGAGAACAGCCAGGGAATTCCTAGAGGCATGGCATTCATCCACAAACTCCATTAACAGACACATGGACCTGGACCCCATATACAAACCACTACAGCTGAAACTGACACCCGGAAGCGGCAAGAACATCCATCAACAGACACATCGACCTGGACCCCACATACAAACTACTACAGCTGAAACTGATACCCGGAAGCGGCAAGAACAAACCACTATAAATACAGGAAGAAACATCAAAGCAGCGCTTCACAGAAGGCTCCAATAGCACTGATGATGTTCCCTAGCCAGGGAACGAAACGTTTGCAGCAAAAACTTCCAGCTCGGCGAACAGAACCACAACAACGGACACCCGAGCTACAAATCTTCAACCAGACTGTCAATATCTTGTTGTAGCCTGCAACAGCCCTCGACACTATATACAACACCACTGACCTTTGTGTCGTCGGCAAACTTACTAACCCACCCTTCCACTTCTTCACCCAAGTCATTTATAAAAACTAAAAGAGCAGAGGCCCAAGAACAGATCCCTTCAGGACCCCACTGGTCACCAACCTCCAGGCGGAACACTTTCCACCCACTACCACTAGCTGTCTTCGTTTGGCCAACCAATACTGTATCCAAACAGCCACATTTCCCTGTATCCCATACCTCCTAACTTCCTGAACGAGCATACTGTGGGGAACCTTAACAAATGCCTTTGAAATCCATATATACCACATCCACTGTTCTACCTTATCAACTTGTCTCGTCACCTCCTCAAAGAACACAATAAGGCTGGTACGGCATAGCCTGCCCCTCACAAAGCCAAGCTAACTATCTTTAATCAAGCTATACTTTTCCAAATATCTGTCAGGATCCTTTCCAGTACCTTGCTTACAACAAATGTAAGACTGACTGGTCTGTAATTCCCAGAGATTTCCCTATTCCCTTTTTTGAAGAGAGGAACCACATTCACTTCCCTTCAATCATCCGGTACTACTCCTGTGGAGAGTGAGGATGCAAAGATCTTCACCAGAGGTGCAGCAACTCATTCCTCACTTCTAGTAGTAACTTTGGATATATATGGTCTGGCCCTGGAGACTTATCTATCTTGATAAATATTTTGAATAGATTAGTTCCTCAGTACGAGAGTATTAAGAGATTCCAATAGTCTGATGTTTGATTCCTTCTCTGTCCTGATATATCTATTTCCAAAACATTAGTGTGTGTACTATCTACAAGATACACTGCAGAAATTCACCAAAGGTCCTCGGACAGCACCTTCCAAACCCATGACTACTTCCATCTAGAAGGTCAAGGGCAGCAGAGATATAGGAACACCACCACCTTCAAGTTCCCCTCCAAGCCACTCATCATCCTCACTTGGAAATATATCACCGTTCCTTCACAGTCGCTGGGTCATAAACCGGATTATTAATTGTACATAATTTATTCTTCATTTGTGGGATATGGGTGTTGCTAGTTGCCCGGCATTTATTGCCCATCTCTAGTTACCCCTTGAGTGGGTGGAGGTGGGCTGCCTTCTTGAACTGCTGATGTTCATGTGCTGCAGTTGACTCACAATGTCCTTAGGGAGGGCTGAAATCCTGGAATTGCCTCTGTAACGGCATCATGGTCAACTACAGCAGTTCAAGAAGGCAGCTCACCTCCACCCACTCAAGGGATAACTAAGGATGGGCAATAAATGCTGAGCAACTAGCAACACCCATATCCCACAAATGAATAAAACATTATGTACAATTAATAATCTGGTAAAAGCTACAACATCCACAAAACAACATCAACAGATTCTGAGGGTATTTCATTATTCAGTTGATGGAACAGAACAGATGACTACAAAACATAGGATGAGAAATATTACACAATACAACAACCCAGTTAAAAACGAATTACATTTACCAGGAACTCCAACAGCTGCAAGAAGAGGATAGTAAATACGTTCAATCTGATGGATTACTGGAAATCCCATTTCTGTGAGAAGCAGTGATGTTTGTTGATGTGGAACCTAGAATTCCAGCAGGTACTGAGTGGATCCATTGCAATAAGCCCAAATATGTGCGAGTGACAAATCTTCACTGATGCAGCTTTAGCCCAGATTATAACGATTAATCACGCTCACTGAACAAACAGATGTTATCAACAGCTGTGCCCTTGCAAATTAACCCATAATAATGAAAAGCTGCCTTTATGGATATTAAATTACATTAACGTGTTCACTCCTGTGGTTTCAGTCACACATATTAATGATTTTTCTGGAGTATACACTGAACCCATGGAATCAAACAAATTTATTTCACACAGTTGATGTAGTTTTCAGTGAAAATATGAAGTTTTAGGATCTGATATGAGAACAATTAAAGACCATGTTCAGGGTTCTAGCCTAGAAATGAATGTGGATGATATGAATGGATGGCCACAGACCATATCACATTCTCATTTCTCTCTTGCTATTTTACCACGTAAGGTCTTTGTGTCATATGCAAACATTGCAACTATGCCCTCAGTTTTTTTTAAATTGACTCATGGGATGTGGGCATCTCTGGCTGGCCCAGCATTTATTGCCCATCTTAATCGCTCAGAGGACAGTTAAGAGTCAACCACGTTGTTGTGGGTCTGGAGTTACATACATGCCAGGCCATTTCTCACAACTGTTCTTATTTAATCTTTTATTAAAAGTGCAAGCTAAACCAGCTTTTCCACTCCTTCTGTGTCTCTGAAAGGTCAAATATCTCTGAATGTTAGGTTCCCAGCTCCTGACTATTGGTTGGAGGCTTATACATGACTCCAGCTATGGGTTTTGTTTTAGTCTTTGCAGTTCCTCAATTCTACCCGCACAGATTCTACACGATCTGACCCTACTTCATCTCTTATTTCTGATTTATTTTCAATTCTTAATAATAGGGCAATCCAACCCCCTCTGCCCACCTGCCTATCTTTTTGATTGAACGTATATCCTTGAATATTCAGTTCCCTATCCTGATCCCCTTGTAGCTGTGTCTCTATGATGCCCACTACATCATACCTGCCAATTTCAACCTGTGCCACAAGCTCATTTACCTTGTTCCTTACAGAGCATGTATTCAGATAGAACACCTTCAGTCCTGGATTAACCATCTCTCTTCTCATTGTCATTTATTTGTCCAGTAAGCTTGAAGTTCAATTGCTAACCCTTTCCAGGTACTCTGTCCTATTTGTGTCTGTGCTGGAGATTTGAATAACCTCTCCCAAGTTCTGCACTCTTACCTCCTCCTTTAATTTGGGGTTTCTAATTTCCCCGATAACTGAACCCTCCCCTGCCCTCCAGCCACATTTACTTTAAAGCCCTGTCTACAGCCCGAGTTATGTGATTTACTGGGACTCTGGTCCCAGCACGATTCAGTTGAAGACTGTCCCATCGGAACAGGTCCCTTCTTCCCCAGTACTGGTGCCAATGTCCCATGAATTCAAACCCATTTCTCTGACACCAATCTTTGAGCAACACATTTACCTGCTTAATCTTATTGATTCTGTGCCAATTAGCTCATGCTTTAGGTGGTAATCTAAAGATTATTATCTTTTTGGTTCTGCATCTTCACAAACACCTTCCATCCTACCCTTAAGTTGACATGGACCATCTCACTACCTCCCTACCCTTCCTGGAGCTCTGTGTCTCCATTTCTGGCAAGTGACTCAACACAGTCATCTACTTCAAACCCATCGACTCCCACAGCTACATGAACTGCCCTCCCTCCCACCCTGCCCCCTGTAAAAACGCTATCTCGTATTCCCAATGTCTCCACCTCCGCCGCATCTACTCCCAAGAGGACCAATTCCACCATAGAACATACTAGATGGCTTCCTTCTTCAAAGACCACAATATCTCTTCCCACATGGTCAACGATGCTCTCCAGTGCATCTCCTCCACTTCCTGCACCTCTGCCCTTGAACCCCATCCCTCCAAAGACAGAATCCCCCGGTCCTTAACTCCAGCTCCACCAACCTCCAGATACAATGGATTGTCCTCTACTATTTTCGTCACCTCCACCAAGGATATATTTGCCTCCCCACCCCTACCTGTGTTCCGCAGAGTCCATTCCCTCTGTAACACGCTTGTTAGGTCCAGACCACCTACCAACCCACCCTCCACTCCGGGCATCTTTGCTTGCCACCACAAACTGTGCAAAACCTGCGCCCACAACTTCCCCTTTACCTTCATCCAAGGCTCCAAAGGATCCTTCCATACCCAGCAGAGATTTTCCTGCCCCTCCACACACATTAGCTATTGTGCCCATTGCTCTTAATGTGGTCTCCTCTGCATTGGAGAAACAGGACACCAACTTGCAAAATGTTTCAGACACACACTAAATAACCCCATCAACCCCGTCCCATTCCACCAAGGATATGCAAGCCCTGGGCCTCCTCCATCGGCAAACTGTTACTACCCAACACCTGGAGGAAGAACGCCTCATCTTTCACCTTGGGACCCTCCAACCACACTAATGCCAATTTCACCAGTTTCCTCATTTCTCTTTGTCACACTTTATCCGAGCTCCAACCCTCCAACTCAGCACCGCCCTCTTGAACTGTCCTACCTGTCCAACTTCCTTCCCACCTACACGCTCCACCCTCCGGTCTGACCTATCACCATCATCCATCCACATACATCTACCTATCACATTCCCAGCTACCGTCTCCCCAGCCCCACCTCCTTCCCATTTATCTCTCAGCCCCTTGGACCTCCCCCCAACTTATAATTTCTTGATGTAGGCCTTATGCTTGAAACGTAAACTCTCCTGCTCCTCGGATGCTGCCTGATCTGTGTACTATTACAGCACCACACTGAGTTTTGTCTCTGATCTTCAGCATCTGCAGTCCTCACTTTCTCCTCAATATATAGATAAACCAACTAAAGGGAAGGCCACATTGGATTTGGCACTTACTTACAGATTAGATTACTTACAGTGTGAAAACGGGCCCTTTGACCCAACAAGCCCACACCGACGCGCAACCCACCCAGACCCATTCCCCTACATTTACCTCTGCCCCTAACACTATGGGCAATTTAGCCTGGCCAGTTCACCTAACATGCACATTTTTGAACTGTGGGAGGAAACCGGAGCACCCGGAGGAAACCCACGCAGACTTGAGGGAGAATGTGCAAACTCCACACACACAGTCACCTGAAGTGGGAATTGAACCCGGGTCTCTGGCGCTGTGAGGCACCAATGCCAACCACTGTGCCACCGTGTCACCCACTTGGCAATGAACCAGGCCAAGTGTCAGATATCTTGGTGGGAGAGCATTTTGGTGATAGAGATCACAAGTGTCTGACCTTTATTATTGGAGAGGGATAGGAGCAGAGAATATGGGAACGTACTTAATTGGAGGAGGTGTAATTATAACGCCATTGGACAGGAACTGTAGAGCTCAAATTGTGAACAGATATTCCCAGGGAAATGCACAACAGAAATGTGGAGGTTGTTTAGGAAGCACTTGCTGAGAGTGCTGGATGGGTTTTTCCCACTCAGGCAAAAAAGGGGTGGTAGGGTGAAGGAACCTTGGGTGACAAGGGATGTGGAACATCTAGTCAAGAGGGAGAAGGAAGTTTATGTAAGTTTGAGGAAGCAAGGATCTGACATGGGCCTAGAGAGTTACAAGGTAGCCAGGAAGGAACTGAAGACTGGACTTAGGAGACCTAGAAGGGGGCATGACAAAGCTTTAGCAGGTAGGATTAAGGAAAACCTTAAGGCATTCTACAGTTACATGAGGAACAAGAGGATGACCAGAGTGAGGGTAAGGCCAATCAGGAAGAGTGGAGAGAACTTGTGCCTGGTGTCAGAGGAGATGGGGGGGTCCTTAATAAATAATTTGCTTCAGTATTCGCTACTGAAAGAGACCTTGACATTTGTGAGGCCAGTGTGTAACAGGTTGATGTTAAGAAGGAGGATGTGCTGGAAATTTTGAAAAACATAAGTTTAGAAAAGTCACCTGGGCCAGACGAATATAACCAAGGTTACTACAGGAAGTGAGGGAAGAGATTGCTGTACCTTTGGCAATGGACTTTGCATCCTCACTGTCCACAGGAGTAGTGCCAGATGATTGGACACTGGTAAATGTTATTCCTTACTTCAACAAAGGGAATAGGGA
This sequence comes from Hemiscyllium ocellatum, assembly GCF_020745735.1. Lineage (NCBI taxonomy): Eukaryota > Metazoa > Chordata > Chondrichthyes > Orectolobiformes > Hemiscylliidae > Hemiscyllium > Hemiscyllium ocellatum. The sequence goes on from NC_083408.1 coordinate 120,329,161, forward strand.
TAATCCTAGGAATTACAGACCAGTTCAGTCTTACATTGGTGATGGGCACGTTATTGAAGAGAATTCTGAGAGACAGAATTTATGATTATATGTAAAACCACAGTTTAATTTGAGATAGTCTGCATGGTTTTGTGGGGGACAGCTCATGCTTCACAAACCTTATTGAATTCTATGAGGATGGACAAAACACATTGATGAAGGTAGAGCAGCGAATGTGGTGTATATAGATTTGAGCAAGGCATTTGAAAAGGTTCCCCATGCTAGGCTTATTCAGACAGTAAGGAGGCATGGGATACCAGGATATTTGGCTATCTGGATTCAGAACTAGAACGTAGAACGTAGAACTTTACAGTGCAGTACAAGCCCTTTACCCCTCGATGTTACATCGACCTGTGAGACCAACCTGAAACCCATCTAATCTACACTATTCCATTATCATCCACATGATCATTTAAATGCCTATAACAGTGACAAGTCTACTATATTGCAGGCAGGGCATTCCGCGCCCTTACTACTCTCTGAATAAATAAGTCCACATCAACCTTTGAATAGCAGCCCACTCATACTTGTCCCTCTACTCCTGTAACCTATGGCTAAAGCACCTAACCTATACATCCCTGAACACAACGGGTAACTTAGCATGGCCAATCCACCTAATTTGCACATCTTTGAACTGTGGGAGGAAACCAGAGCACCCGGCAAAACCCCAGGCAGAAACAAGGAGAATGTGCAAATTGCATGTAGACAGTCGCCGGAGGGTAGAATCAAGCCCAGGTCTCAGGCGCTGTGAAACAGCAGTGCTAACCACTGAGCCACCATGCCATTCTTTTTTGGGCTGGCCTATAGAAGACAGAGGGTGGTAGTATTTGGAAAGTATTCAGCCTGGAGCTTGGCGACCAGTGATGTTCTGCAGGGCTCGGTTCCGGGACCTCTGCTCTTTGTGATTTTTATAAATGACTTGGATGAGGAACTGGAAGGCTGGCTTACTAATTTTGCCAATGACACAGGGTTTGGTGGAGTTGTGGATAGTGTGGAGGGCTGTTGTAGGTTGCAATGAGACATTGACAGGACACAGAGCTGGGCTGAGAAGTAGCAAATGGAGTTCAACTGGAGAAGTGTGAGGTGATTCACTTTGGAAGGTCAAATTTGAATGCAACTTACAGAGTTGAAGGCAGGATTCTTGGTACTGCGGAGGAACAGAGGGATCTTGGGGTCCACATCCACAGATCCCTCAAAGATGTCACCCAAGTTGACTGGGTTTTTAAGAAGGCATATGGTGTGTTGGCTTTCATTAACTGGGGGTTGGGTTTAAGAGCTGTGAGGTTATGCTTTAGCTCTATAGAACCCTGGTTAGACTACACTTGGAATATTGTGTTCAGTTCTGGTCGCCTCATTATAGGAAGGATGTGGAAGCTTTAGAGAGGGTTCAGAGGAGATTTACCAGGATGCTGCCTGGACTGGAGGGCATGTCTTGTGAAGAAAGGTTGAAGGAGCTCGGGCTTTTCTCACTGGAGTGAAGTAGTATGAGAGGGGACTTGATAGAGGTGTACAGGATAATGAGAGCAGTGGGTACATGGAATGCTCTGCCAGCAGTGCTAGTAGAGTCAGATACATTAGGGACATTTAAGTGAATCTCGGATTACATAGAACATAGAACATAGAAGGATACAGCGCAGTACAGGCCCTTCGGCCCTCGATGTTGCGCTGACCGAATCCTACCTAACCTATACTAGCCCAATAACTTCCAAATGCCTATCCAATGCCCGCTTAAATGACCATAAAGAAGGAGAGTTCACCACTGATACGGGCAGGGCATTCCATGAACTCACAACCCGCTGTGTGAAGAATCTACCCCTAACATCTGTCCTATACCTACCACCCCTTAATTTAAAGCTATGTCCCCTAGTAACACCTGACTCCATTAGCGGTAAAAGGATCTTAGTATCTACCCTATCTAAACCCCTAATAATCTTATACACTTCTATCAGATCTCCCCTAAACCTTCTCTTCTCCAATGAGAACAGCCCCAAGTGCCTCAGCCTTTCCTCATAAGATTTTCCTACCATTCCAGGCAACATCCTGGTAAACCTCCTCTGCACTCGTTCTAAAGCTTCCACATCCTTCCTATAGTATGGCGACCAAAACTGCACACAATACTCCAGATGAGGCCTCACCAGAGTCTTATACAACTGCAACATGACCTCAGGACTCCGGAACTCAATTCCTCTGCCAATAAAGCCCAGTACACCATATGCCTTCCTCACAGCACTATTTACCTGGGTGGCAACTTTCAGAGATCTGTGTACATGGACACCAAGATCCCTCTGCTCATCCACACTACCAAGTAGCCTACCATTAGCCCAGTAATCCATCATCTTGTTATTCCTACCAAAGTGAACGACTTCGCACTTAGCTACATTGAATTCCATTTGCCACATTTCCGCCCAGCTCTGCAACTTATCTATATCCCGCTGTAACCTACCACTTCCTTCCTCACTATCCACAACTCCACCGACTTTTGTGTCATCCGCAAACTTGCTTACCCAGCTTTCAAGTCCTTCCTCTAGATCATTTATAAAGATAACAAAAAGCAATGGTCCCAAAACAGATCCTTGTGGTACACCGCTAGTAACTGCACTCCAAGATGAACATAATCCATCAACTACTACCCTCTGTCTCCTTCCAGCCAGCCAATTCCTAATCCAAACCTCTAATGTATCCTCAATGCCATACCTCCGAAGTTTTAGCATTAGCCTACCATGGGGAACCTTATCGAACACCTTACTAAAATCCATATACACAACATCTACTGCTTTACCCTCATCCACTTCCTTAGTCACCTTCTCAAAGAACTCAATAAGGTTTGTGAGGCACGACCTGCCCTTCACAAAACCATGCTGGCTATCCCTGATCACGTTATTCCTACCCAGATGTTCATAAATCTTATCCCTTACCATTCTCTCTAAGACTTTGCCCACCACTGAAGTCAGACTCACTGGCCTATAGTTACTAGGGCTATCCCTACTCCCTTTCTTGAACAATGGGACCACATTCGCTATCCTCCAGTCCTCTGGTACTATTCCCGTTGACAACGACGACATAAAAATCCAGGCCAATGGCTCTGCTATCTCCTCCCTAGCTTCCCATAGGATCATGGGGTAAATGCCATCAGGCCCAGGAGACTTATCTATATTCATCCTTTCCAATATTCCCAAAACCTCTTCCCTGCATATTTCCAGGGCATCCATTCTAATTATTTGTGATTCCATATTCACATCAGCAACAGTGTCCTGTTCCTGAGTGAATACTGATGAAAAGTACTGATTTAATGTCTCTCCAATCTCCTCCGCCTCCACACACAACTTCCCACTACTATCCTTGACTGGACCGATACCTACCCTAGTCATCCTTTTATTCTTGACATACCTATAGAAAGCCTTTGGGTTTTCCCTAATCCTACCAGCTAAAGACTTTTCATGTCCCCTTCTCGCTTCTCTTAGCTCCCTCTTTAGCTCCTTCCTGGCTACCTTATAACTCTCAATCGCCCCTACTGAACCTTCACGCCTCATCTTTACATATGCCGCCTTCTTCCCTTTCACAAGGGACTCCAATTCCTTACTAAACCACGGCTGCCTCACAGGGCCCTTTACACCATGCCTGACTGGTACATACCTATCGAGGACACGCAGTAGCTGCTCCTTGAACAATCCCCACATCTCATTAGTGTTCTTCTCTTGAAGCCTGTTTTTCCAATCCACACATCCTAAGTCATGCCTCACAGCATCATAATTGCCCTGCCCCCAGCTATAGCTCTTGCCCTGCGGCACACGATAATCCCTCTCCATCACTAAAGTAAAAGTCACCGAGTTGTGGTCACTGTCCCCGAAGTGCTCACCTACCTCCAAGTCTAACACCTGGCCTGGTTCATTACCTAGAACCAAATCCAATATAGCCTCCCCTCTTGTTGGCCTGTCGACATATTGTGTCAGGAAACCATCCTGCACACATTGTACAAACACCGACCCATCTAATGAACTCGAGCTAGAGCTCTCCCAGTCAATATCTGGGAAGTTAAAGTCCCCCATAACAACCACCCTGCTACCTTCACTCTTTTCCTGAATCATCCTCGCAATATTATCCTCTACTTCTCTAGGACTATTAGGAGGCCTGTAGAAAACACCTAACAGGGTGACCTCACCTTTCCTATTTCTAACCTCAGCCCAAACTACCTCAGATGGCAAGTCCTCTTCCATCGTCCATTCCACTGCTGTGATACTGTCTTTGACAAGTAATGCCACGCCTCCCCCTTTTTTACCCCCATGTCTGATCCTACTAAAACATTTGAACCCTGGAACGTGCAACAGCCATTCTTGTCCCTGTTCTACCCACGTCTCTGTAATGGCCACAACATCGAAGTCCCAGGTACCAACCCACGCTGCAAGTTCACCTACCTTATTCCTTATACTTCTGGCATTGAAGTATACACACTTCAATCCACCTTTCTGGTTACAGGCACCCTCCTTAGAGATCGCTGCATTATTCCTAACCTCCCTACACTCAAGGTCCTGTACCCTAAAGCTACAGTCCTGGTTCCCATGCCCCCGCGGAGTTAGTTTAAACCCTCCCAAAGAGCACTAGCAAACCTCCCCCCAAGGATACTGGTGCCCCTCAGGTTCAGGTGTAGCCCATCCTTTTTATAGAGGTCCCACCTTCCCCAGAAAGGACCCCAGTTGTCCAGAAACTGGAATCCCTCCCTCCTGCACCATCCCTGTAGCCACGCATTTAACTGCTCTCTCTCCCTATTCCTCGACTCTCTATCACGTGGCACGGGTAACAAACCAGAGACTACAACTCTGTTTGTTCTAACTCTGAGCTTCCAACCTAGCTCCCTGAAAGCCTGTCTGACATCCTCACCCTTCTTCCTACCTATATCGTTGGTGCCAACGTGGACCACGATCTGGGGCTGCTCCCCCTCCCCCTTAAGGACCCGGAAAACACGATCAGCGACATCACGTACCCTTGCACCTGGGAGGCAACATACCAAACGTGAGTCCCTGTCGCCCCCACAAAACCGTCTGTCTGTACCCCTCACTATCGAGTCCCCAAGAACTATTGCTCTACCTTTCTCCACCCTACCCTTCTGAGCAACGGGGCCAGGCTCCGTGCCAGAGGCCTGAACCTCGTTGCTTGCCCCTGGTAAGTCATCCCCCCCACAAGTATCCAAAACGGTATACTTGTTCTTGAGGGGAATGACCGCAGGGGGTCCCTGCACTGGCTTCCTCCTCCCACTCCCCCTCACTGTCACCCATCTATCTTGAACTTTCGGAGTAACTACTTGCCTATAGCTCCGATCTATGACCTCCTCTGCCTCCCGAATGATCCGCAGTTCATCCAACTCCAGCTCCAGTTCCCTAACACGGGTTTGGAGGAGCTGGAGATGGGTGCACTTCTTGCAAGTGTAATCAGCAGGGACGCTAATGGCTTCCCTCACCTCATACATGTTGCAAGAGGAACATTGCCCTCTCTGCACTGCCATCCCTCTAAAAGTAAGTTTTCCTTAAAAAAAACAACAAAAACCAACTAAATCTAAAGAAACAAATAAGGAAAATGCAGCACTTACCCGCTAGTCACAATTGGTCTTATTATTAGGTTAGAGGAGGTGGAAGGGTGGGAGGCACTACTTGTGTAGTGCCTCGGGTGACTCGCCTACGCGTTTAAATAAGGGGAGAGACAAAAAAACCTTACCCAAGTAACCTAGCGCGCCTTCCGGGTCTGCTACCGCTTTTTTGAAGGAAAACTTTAAATTTTTAACTAATAAATAAGCGACCAAACTTACCCACCAGCCGTCGCGAAGTCTTCCGAGAGACTTCTGAGGATTGGTGCATGGATGACAGTAAAATGAAGGATATGTAGGTTAGTTTGATCTTAGAGTAGGATAAAAGGTCGGTACGACATTGAGGATTGAAGGGCCTGTGCTTTTCTATGTTCTATGTTTTATGCTTTATGTTCTGACATCAAATCACTTAATAACGATCATATGACAATGGAATAGAAGTAGATCACTCAGCCTGTTGAATTTGCTCTGCCATTCAATTAGGTCATGGTTGATCTGTAAGCCTCAAATTGACTTTTCTACCTTTTCACCAAAGCACTTGTTTCCCTGAAGGATGAAGCATCTCCTACTGCAGCCCTGAATATAATTCATGACCCAGTCTGGACAGCCTTCTGCAATCACTACTCTCTGAGAGAAGAAATTCCTCCTCATCTCTCTCTTAAATGTGTGACTTCTTACTGTCATATGATGTCTTCTGAGCCTAATATCCTCCACAAGGGCGACACAACCTTTCTGCACCTACTCTGTCCATGTGAACTCCTGGTCGCTGGGACACGATTCACATCTCTGCACAAGGTGTCGTGGTGTGCAATGGACTAGACTCTGTGTCAGCATCACTTGATCAGTCAGTTTGTGCGCTTTCTGCTGAAAAGCTTCATGAAAGATATTGTGAAATGTTTGTGCTTGTGGACTTGGAAAAACTCCATTAAATGTCTCCACAGCCCAAGGATAAGACGCTGGGAGCAATCTGTTAATTTAAAAACTTAGAATTTCATTGGAATTGACTAACAGTAAAAGTATAGTCTTGAAGGGCAGTTTGAAACTTGGATTTGTTGTTTGTATTAAGAACTTTTTTTAATTTGAAAAACATGTTTAGATGTTAAAGAATATCTGTAGACTCATGGAAATCAGTTTCAGTGACTAATCACCATGGTAACCACCTGTAAATAAATACCAGTGCAGGGGCTTGGACGTGGTCAGTCAGCTGATCAAGGTGGTCAGTCAGGAAACTCTGCACATAGTGGGTGAGGGAGAAAAAGGTGGATGGCACATTCTTACCGTTGGTGCATGTGTGGAGATGTCCTGAGGGGGTGAGTAGGCTGTGCATAAGAGATTCAGGGTGAGTTAAGGTCAGATGTTCGCAAGGATGAGAGTGAGGGGGAAGATGTTGCAGGAAATGTGCAAGCAGCAGCTGAGTTTAATCAAACCCGGAAGACTACAGCTAAAGTAAGACAGTTTGTTTTAAAATTACTTACCGGTAGCGGGCAGCGGTGTTTTTTTATTTTTCACAGAAAGAGCGGGAGCAGCGGGGAGAGTGACGATGACCAGAGGGGCAGCCGGGAAGGAAAGCAGTGAGTATATAAATCAGGAAGGTGGCTAAACCCGAGACTCTACAGTTGTGTCTCCCACCCGCCCATCTCCTCTAACCTAGTTAATAAGGACTCTAGTTTGTTAAGGTAAGTATTTTCTATTTCTTTATCAGTGACTGGTTAAAAATTTACTTTTTTGGTTTACCTATTAATTGGTTTTTAGAAAAAGACTATAGCAGAGAGATATCAGAAAGTATTTTAACTCAAACCTGTACAAAGTAATAAAGTAATTAACTAAGCAGAGATGGCTGGGCAGGTGATGTGCTGTAGCTGTATGATGTGGGAGCAGGCTGATCCCATTGTGAATGGCAGTGACCACATCTGCAGCAAGTGGTGGTTGCTGGACGAACTCCGGATCAGAGTTGATGATCTGGAATCTGAGCTTCAAACACTGCGGCACATCCGGGAGGGGGAGAGTTACCTGGACATTTTGTTTCAGGAGGCAGTCACACCTGGGAGATTAAGTAATTCACATTCAGTTAGTGATCAGGGACATCAGAGTGTAACTGTAAGTGAGGCAGGTAGGGGGAACCTGAGTTCAGGAGTGCAGGAGTCTCAGCCTTTGACCTTGTCCAACAGGTATGAGATTCTTGCTCCCTGCACGGACGAGGAAAAGGGCTCTGGACAGGATGAGCCAGCTGACCACGGCACCATGGTGCAGAAGGCCATTCAAGAGGGGGGAGCAAAAAGACAAGTAGTTGTTATAGGGGATTCTATAATTAGGGGGACAGATAGTATCCTTTGCAAGTCGGATCGGGAGTCTCACATGATATGTTGCCTGCCTAGTGCCAGGGTGCGGGACATCTCCGACCGGCTTGAAAGGTTATTGTAGCAGGAGGGGGAGGATCCAGTTGTTGTGGTCTACGTTGGGACTAACAACATAGGCAAAGCTAGGGTGGAGGACCTGTTTGGGGATTATCAAGCACAAGGAAGGAAATTGAAGTACAGGTCCTCAAGGGTCATAATCTCTGGATTACTGCCCAAACCATGTGCCAATTGGCATAGGGATAAGAAAATTAGGGAGGTAAACATGTGGCTAAGGGATTGGTGTGGGAAAGAGGGATTCCACTTCATGGGGCATTGGCATCAGTTTTGGAACTGAGGGGATCTGTACCATTGGGTTGGTCTCCACCTAAACCGATCAGGTACCAATGTTCTAGCGAAGAGGATAAATAGGGTGGTCAGTAGGACTTTAAACTTCTGAGTTGGGGGGAAGGGAAAGTGAAAGCGACAGGGAGTATGCAGTTAAATGGAAAGATAAGCAACAGGATAGCATGTTTGAGGCGGACTTAAACTCGAGGCAGACTGGGACTGCAGCAAAAAGGAAAGATAACTTAGGATATCTTATGACTTCCAATATCTCTAATGACAAGAAAGTTAGCATTAAGGCACTTTACCTGAATGCTCGTAGCATTTGTATCAAAGCAGATGAACTAATGGCACAGATCATCGTGAATGATTATGATGTGGTAGGCATCACAGAGACGTGGTTGCAGGGGGGGGGGGGGGGGGGGCCAGGACTGGCAGTTAAACATCTAAGGATTTTCAACTTATCAAAAAGACAGGGAGGTGGTCAGAGGGGGTGGGGTTGCCTTGTTAGTTAAGAACAAAATTAAATCTATGGCACTGAATGACATAGCGTCGGATGATGTGGAGTCTGTGTGGGTGGAATTGAGGAACACAAAGGCAAAAAAACCATAATGGGAGTTATGTACAGACCTCCTAACAGTGGTCAGGACCAGGGGCGCAACATGTACCAGGAAATAGAGAAGGCATGTCAGAAAGGCAAGGTCACGGTGATCATGGGAGACTTCAATATGCAGGTGGACTGGGTAAATAATGTTGCCAGTGGATCCAAAGAAAGGGAATTCATGGAATGCTTACAGGATGGCTTTTTGGAACAGCTTGTCATGGAGCCCACAAGGGAGCAGGCTATTCTGGAATGCTATGTAATGAACCAGACTTTATAAAAGATCTTAAAGTAAGGGAACACTTAGGAAGCAGCGATCATAACATGGTAGAGTTCAGTCTGCAGTTTGAAAGAGAGAAGGCAAAATTGGATGCAATGGTGTTACAGTTAAATAAAGGGAATTATGAGGGCATGAAAGAGGAACTGACGAAAATAGACTGGAAGCAGAGCCTAGCGGGGAAGACAGTACAGCAAAAATGGCAGGAGTTTGTTGGTATAATTGAGGAGACTGTACAGAGGTTCATCCCCAAAAAAAGAAAGATTATCCAGGGAGGGATTAGACAGCCATGGCTGACAAAGGAAGTCAGGAAATGTATTAAAGAAAAAGAGAGATCCTATAAAGTGGCCAAGAGCACTAGGAAATCAGAAGATTGGGAAGGCTACTGTTAGGACGGTTCTACCGTCCCCGTGTTCGTTTCGGAGGAATGAGACACCGGGTCAGATTCTAAGAAACAGACTGCTTTGTTCGAGAGAGAATCGAGTTACAGCAAGGTATCAGGCTTGCTGGAGAAGGCGCCTTCTAATCCTTTGTTCTAAGTTGTTTATTCTTATACCCCCCTTATTCCTGCACCATTCCCTTATTTGGTAATGGTCGGTTCTATAGTTTGCCATTGGCCCCAGTCTCTTATCAGTGTTCTAACATGCCTTATTCGGCTATCAGTTAGTTCAACTTGCTATGTACCAGATGGCCCCTTTGTTCTGTTTTTTCAAGTTTTACTGCTCTTTCAGTACTTTTCCACTGGTTCAATTATCTTCCTCAGACCTCGTGTCTGTTTTTCCCCTCTGGGGCCCCCTGGCCACATCAGCCTGAGAGCTACTTCTATCTAACATTTTAGTGTCACTGCTTCTATCTAACATTTTAGTGTTACTTCCATCTTACATTTGCCTGAGTGTTACTTCTACCTAACATTCCCCCTCTTGGCCTCAGAGAGGCCACAAATACAGCAAACGCGCGCAGCAGTCAGGGCCGGGCGGGTCGGTGAGTGCCCCTCCGTCACTCATTTGCAAGACCGACCACTTGGCGTTACCCGGCTTGTCTGACTCTATGGAGACACAGTTATAAGGGAAAGAAGTCCCTAAGCAGCACACAAGTACACAAAGCATTCCGCGTCGCAAAATCCCTACTCTATGCGCCTCTCCAGCTCGCATACAATCGTTAAGGCACGAGAAACAGTGAAATAAACATAACAAACATAAACACTCAAAAGTCGTAACATGGGGGCGGGTGGTCCCCCTCCATTTCCAATCCAGTCATGCTCACTGTCGCATAGGGAGCGCCCGCGCATCCCTGCTGCACGGCTTGATAAGGTGGGGGCGAAGAGGGGTGGTCGTCCTTGTCTGTAAGGGCTCGGTCGATAGTCCGGGTCATAAGGGTCCTGAGACAGGGGATACAACAGCAACCACAAATAATAAAAATAGCAACAGAAATGGTCAGCCCCAGGGCTAACTGTCCCAACATACTTCCCCACTTTCCGAATGTTTTACTCAACCAATCTATTACAGGATTACTGAACCCAGACTGCAGCTTTAGTTCAGCGGCCAGAGCACGCAGTTTCCTTAGTGTTTTAGTGAGTTTCCCATCTGGGCCGTATTGTTTGCTATTGAAGTATAACACATTTCACCAAACATAGCGCAGACCCCTCCTTTCTCTGCTAAGAGCATCTCTCCCTATCCCCTTTCTTCTCTGCCCCACATGCTATCACTCGCTGCTCCGGTTGCTCACTTTTGGTTGCATTCTTCTCCTAATTACCTCATCAACCGCAGCTACCATCATTTACGCGTTCTGCTCCTGTCACTTGTCATTTCTCTCTTTACAAACACTTTCTGTGCCCCTCCTAACAATTCATTTAATGGTTTTATCCCACTCCACCCTTCTATCTTCCGTATCTTTCCCTATCCAGCATCCCCATATAAGTCTCCTTTCTCCCGCAGTAAATAGTATATTCAAAATAGACATTAACTCAGCCCACAAATACAGACTGGGCCTCAAAAATAAATTAACTTGTTCTGACAATCCTATCGGATTCTCAACCAGGATCGTCATTTCCTTTTAAATGTTCCGACCTCCCCACTGGCGAGGGGGTCACACACAAACCCAATCTCCTTGTCCCCTATCAACACTTCCCGAAATGGACAAGTCGTTATGTTCTTCCCTGTTTCTTTCTTTTTAGAATTTTTCCAATGTTCCTATCTTCACATATGCTCAAACACCAATTTATCAATTCATGCTTGACTAACTTTAAGGCCTGTTCTTAAATTGTAAACATATTTATATATTTACGTCCATGTATTCAGTGTTTAATATTTAAAATGTAAAATGCATACAGTTCCCAATTTTGAAATCCACTGTAATCACCCAAATTTAGTACCCTAATTTAGATCCAAAATTAGTTTTCTTATGTACTCCTGTCCTTCATATATTGCTTTTATGTAAAAATAAAAGAGATTAGTAAGAAAAAAGTAGTTAGGGAGTCATGACTCACAGAAGAACAGAAGTTATTAGCCTCAAAAAATCATGTTAAGTTCACATAAAAAGAAATCACTTTAAACAGCAGTCCTGGAACTCAGGCTCTAGAAACAAAACCAAGAAAATAATCACCAAACAAACAGATGCATCTGAATCAGTTCATGAAGGGTTAAAGTCTTTGCAGGCTGTACTCCCGAAATGTTTACTTCAAACGTGCTGCCCTACTCTCTCAATCTATCTCTCTCACAGACACGGTCTGCTAGTGCTCAGCAGCATTCGCATTCTCTCTCTCCTTGGGATATGACACACAATTTCTTAATTCCACAGACCCACTCAGATTATTATATCAGTTATATCAATATCAGTTACCAACTAATCTTTCCCATTTCCACTCAATCTCAATAAAATCTCCAACCTGAAAAAAATCATGTTAAGCATTCATAAAAAATCACATTCAATAAAAAAGTCCAGGGACTCAAGCTCTAGGTGATAGCACTCAGACATTCATTCACTAACAAGCAGATGAATTTAAGCCGGAACACAAAGTGTTAAACTGTCTGCTGGCCGAGCAGTCCTTTGTTAGTGTCTCGCACTGTCTCTCTCTCTCTCTCTCTCTGTTCTCTCCCACAGACCTTTACAAACACAGAAATACTTACACACACACACAGATTTTTACACACTCAGAGACTCTATCTTTCTCATAAACAGACTCCCTCTCACACACACACCGTCGCTCTGTTCGGAACTCTGTGTCTGTCTCTGTCCCCTGTCCTCTGTCTTTGTCTCTCTCTCCACCACGGCACTCCTGGGTGTTGGGCACATAGCCACCAGTTTAGGGGGCCCGTAATTAAACCTCTCAATCGACATCTGTGTCAGTCTCAAAGGTCTCCGACCGTTATAAAAAATCCCGTCAACCACCCGATCTAACCGTCCCGTTAGGTAATACGCTGTCCCCTCGTGCCGTTACGTCCATTATTTTGTCAGCGCAGTGGAAGCTTCCCACTCCCCAAGTCCGTCAGCGCGTGGGTCTATACTCCCGTAACCCCAGTACCCGCGTCTTATACTAGCCTACGACCAAACTCCCGTTCCGGGAGCCGTGCGGTCCGTAAGACACAATCACCCCGCCTCCTACCTCCAGGATTTTGAAATTGCAAAGTTGTTTCCACGCACACCTGGAGAAATCACCGACTCACCACCAGGAGAGAAAGTGAATGAAAAACATATTACTCACCGATTCCAGGACTTTCGATCTGCAGTGATGTTCCAACGCACACCTAGACGGTTCACTTGTCTAACGATAGGAGACTATAAACACATGCCTCAGCATCTCCAGGAATTTAAAATTGCAGGGGTGTTCCAACGCACACCTGGAGAATTCACTTTTATAACCATAAGAGACCAAAAATAAATAACTCACCGTCTCCAGGACTTTTGGAATTGCAGGGGTGTTTCAACGCACACCTGGAGAATTCATCCACTCTAGGACATTCAAATTGCAGGGCTGTTTCAACGCACACCTAGAGGATTCACTTTTATAACCATAAGAGACCAAAAATAAATAACTCACCGTCTCCAGGACTTTTGGAATTGCAGGGGTGTTTCAACGTACACCTGGAGAATTCATCCACTCTAGGACTTTCAAATTGCAGGGCTGTTTCAACGCACACCTAAAGGATTCACTTCTCTAACGATAAGAGACCAAAAAATATAACACTCACCGTCTCCAGGACTTTTGAAATTGCAGGGGTGTTTCAACGCACACCTGGAGGTCTCACCGACTCTAGGACTTTTAAATTGCAAGGCTGTTCCAACGCACACCTAGAGGACTCACTCTTAGAACAAAGCGATTCTCTGTCGTCTACTCACGTCTGCAATTTAGGTTGGTAAAGGTATTCGAGACGTCGGAACAACTACTAATTTAGAGTGGTCAATGTCTACTGGAGACCTTCATGCAAAGGGCGTCCCCGGACCCAGTTCAGAATGGCCGGCCACCCGGCGGCTCTCAACTCCTGCCAACAAGCATGTCTCCGTTCCCTCCGCACGTCAGGGGTCACCATCTGTTAGGACGGTTCTACCGTCCCCGTGTTCGTTTCGGAGGAATGAGACACCGGGTCAGATTCTAAGAAACAGACTGCTTTGTTCGAGAGAGAATCGAGTTACAGCAAGGTATCAGGCTTGCTGGAGAAGGCGCCTTCTAATCCTTTGTTCTAAGTTGTTTATTCTTATACCCCCCTTATTCCTGCACCGTTCCCTTATTTGGTAATGGCCGGTTCTATAGTTTGCCATTGGCCCCAGTCTCTTATCAGTGTTCTAACATGCCTTATTCGGCTATCAGTTAGCTCAACTTGCTATGTACCAGATGGCCCCTTTGTTCTGTTTTTTCAAGTTTTACTGCTCTTTCAGTACTTTTCCACTGGTTCAATTATCTTCCTCAGACCTCGTGTCTGTTTTTCCCCTCTGGGGCCCCCTGGCCACATCAGCCTGAGAGCTACTTCTATCTAACATTTTAGTGTTACTTCCATCTTACATTTGCCTGAGTGTTACTTCTACCTAACACTACAAAAACAAACAGAGGATAACAAAGAGAGAAATAAGGAAGGAGGGAATCAAATATGAAGGTAGGCTAGCCAGTAATATTAGATTAGATTAGATTAGATTACTTACAGTGTGGAAACAGGCCCTTCGGCCCAACAAGTCCACACCGACCCGCCGAAGCGCAAGCCACCCATACCCCTACATTTACCCCTTACCTAACACTACGGGCAATTTAGAATGGCCAATTCACCTGACCCGCACATCTTTGGACCGTGGGAGGAAACCGGAGCACCCGGAGGAAACCCACGCAGACACGGGGAGAATGTGCAAACTCCACACAGTCAGTCGCCTGAGGTGGGAATTGAACCCAGGTCCCTGGCGCTGTGAGGCAGCAGTGCTAACCACTGTGCCACTGTGCCGCCCAATGAAATGATAGTAAAAGTTTCTTTCAATGCATAAGAAATAAACGACAGGCAAAAGTAGACATTGGGCCACTTCAAACTGATGCTGAAAGGCTAGTGATGGGAGATAAGGAAATAGAAGGAGAACTTAATAAGTACTTTGCATCAGTCTTCACAGTGGAAGACATGAGTAATATCCCAACAATTAAAGGGAGTCAGGGGGCTGAGTTGAGTATGGTTGCCATTACAAAAGGGAAAGTGCTAGGAAAGCTAAAAGGTCTTAAAATTGATAAATCTCCTGGCCCCAATGGGATATATCCTAGAGTTCTGAGGGAAGTGGCTGAGGAAATAACGGAGGCGTTAGTTGAGATCTTTCAAAAGTCACTGGAGTCAGGGAAAGTCCCGGATGATTGGAAGATTGCTGTTTTAACCCCCTTGTTCAAGAAAGGATCCAGACAAAAGATGGAAAATTATAGGCCAATTAGCCTAACCTCGGTTGTTGGTAAAATTCTAGAATCCATCGTTAAGGATGAGATTTCTAAATTCTTGGAAGAGCAGAGTCGGATTAGAACAAGTCAATATGGATTTAGTAAGGGAAGGTCATGCCTGACAAACCTGTTGGAATTCTTTGAAGAGGTGACGAGTAGGTTAGACCAGGGAAACCCAGTGGATGTGGTATATCTAGACTTCCAAAAGGCCTTTGATAAGGTGCCACACGGGAGGCTGCTGAGCAAGGTGAGGGCCCATGGTGTTCGAGGTGAGCTACTGGGATGGATTGAGGATTGGCTGTCTGACAGAAGGCAGAGAGTTGGGATAAAAGGTTCTTTTTCGGAATGGCAGCCGGTGACAAGCAGTGTCCCGTAGGGTTCAATGTTGGGGCCGCAGCTGTTCACATTATATATTAATGATCTGGATGAAGGGACTGGGGGCATTCTCGCGAAGTTTGCCGAAGATACAATATTAGGTGGGCAGGCAGGTAGTACTGAGGAAGTGGGGAGGCTGCAGAAGGATCTAGATAGTTTGGGAGAGTGGTCCAGGAAATAGCTGATGGAATTCAATGTGAGCAAATGCGAGGTCTTGCACTTTGAAAAAAAGAATACAAGCATGGACTACTTTCTAAACGGTGAGAAAATTTGTAAAGCCAAAGTACAAAGGGATCTGGGAGTGGTAGTCGAGGATTCTTTAAAGGTAAACATGCAGGTTGAGTCCGTGATTAAGAAAGCGAATGCAATGTTGTCATTTATCTCATGAGGGTTGGAATATAAAAGCACCGTTGTGCTACTGAGACTTTATAAAGCTCTGGTTAGGCCCCATTTGGAGTACTGTGTCCAGTTTTGGTCCCCATACTTCAGGAAGGACATACTAGCACTGGAGCATGTCCAGCGAAGATTCACATGGATGATCCCTGGAATAGTAGGTCTAACATACGAGGAACGGCTGAGGATCCTGGGATTGTATTCCTGGGACACTAGGAAATTGTTTCCGTTAAGCGAAGAGACTAGGACCCGTGGACACAGCCTTAAAATTAGAGGGAGTAAATTCTGAACAGAAATTCCTTTTCACCGCAGAGAGCGGCGCGAGCTTGGCGGAAGTGAGGTTGGAGCGCAGAGCTGGTCGGGAAGGTAAGTGATTGGTATTTGTGTGGATGTGTTCTAGACCCCAGGCCCTACTTCGTAGGGCCTCCCTCCCATCCTCCTCCTCTAACCTAACATTAAAGCCCACAGGTGAGCGACTCAGTGCTATTGACTCAGTGTTATTGTTTTGGAGACAAAGTGTACAGTCATGGCAGCGCAGGCAGTGGAATGTTCCTCCTGCAGGATGTTTGAGGTAGGAGTGACCACCGATACTCCTGCCGACTTCGTCTGCAGGAAATGCAGTCAGATCCTGCTCCTCACCGAATGAGTTAGGGAACTGGAACTGGAGTTGGATGAACTGAGGATTATTCGAGAGGCTGAGAGGGTGATTGATAGAAGCTACAGGGACATAGTTACACCGGAGAACAGAGGTAGCTGGGTAACAGTTAGAGGTGGGAAGGGGAAGAAGCAGGCAGTGCAGGGTTCCCCTGTGGTCGTTCCCCTAAACAATAAGTATACAGCTTTAGAAACTTGGCGGGGACAGCCTTGCAGGTGTAAGCTGCAGTGACGGGGTCTGTGGCGTGAGGTCTGGCTCTGAGACTTAGAAGGGAAAGGGGGAGAGGAGGAGAGCGCTAGTCATAGGAGACTCTCTAGTTAGAGGGACGGACAGGCGGTTCTGTGGACATGGGCGAGACTCTCGGATGGTTTGTTGCCTCCCGGGTGCCAGGGTCCAAGACGTCTCGGACCATGTCTTCAGAATCCTTAAGGGGGAGGGTGTGCAGCCAGAAGTCGTGGTACACATTGGCACTGACGACATAGGTAGGAAGAGGGGTGGGGAGGTCATTCAAGAGCTCAGGGAGTTAGGCTGGAAGCTAAAAGCTAGGACAGACAGAGTCGTCATCTCTGGGTTGTTGCCGGTGCCACGTGACAGTGAGGAAAGGAATAGGGAGAGAGTGCAGTTGAACACGTGGCTGCAAGGGCTTCAGGTATTTGGACAATTGGACTGCATTCTGGGGAAGGTGGGACCTGTACAAACAGGACGGGTTGCACCTGAACCAGAAGGGCACCAATATCCTGGAGGGTAGGTATGTTAGCACTCTTCGGGGGGGTTTAAACTAATTTGGCAGGGGGATGGGATCCGGACTTGTAGTCCAGCAAGTAAGCTAGCTGTGTGTCAGGATGTCCAAGAATGTAGGGAGGCTGTGGAGAAGGTAGCACTGACAGGTAATACTTGCGGACACAGAGATGGGCTCAAGTGCGTATACTTCAACGCAAGGAGTATCAGAAATAAGGTGGGTGAACTTAAGGCGTGGAACGGTACCTGGGACTACAATGATGTGGCCATCACGGAACCGTGGATAGATGAGGGACAGGAATGGTTGTTGGAGGTTCCTGGTTACAGATGTTTCAGTAAGATTAGGGAGTTTGGTAAAAAAGAAGTGGGGGTGGCATTGCTAATTAGAAATGGTATAACGGCTGCAGAAAGGAAGTTTGAGGGGGATCTAAGGAGGTAGTATGGGCTGAAGTCAGAAATAGAAAGGTGCAGTCACCTTGTTGGGTGTTTACTATAGGCACCCCAATAGCAGTAGAGATGTGGAGAAACAGATTGGGAAACAGATTTTGGAAAGGTGCAGAAGCCACAGGGTCGTAGTCATGGGCGACTTCAACTTCCCAAATATTGATTGGAAGCTCTTTAGATCAAGTAGATTGGATGGGGCGGTGTTTGTGCAGTGTGTCCAGGAAGCTTTTCTAACTCAGTATGTAGATTGTCCAACCAGAGGGGAGGCCATATTGGATTTGGTACTCGGTAATGAACCGGGACAAGTGATTGGCTTGTTAGTGGGTGAACATTTTGGCGATGGTGACCACAATTCTGTGACTTTCACCTTGGTTATGGAGAGAAAGAAATGGTCGTGTGAGGGAACCTTGGTTGACGAGGGAGGTTGAATGTCTAGTAAAGAGGAAGAAGGAGGCTTACATAAGGTTGAGGAAACAGGGTTCAGACAGAGCAGTGGAGGGATACAGGATAGCCAGAAGGGACCTGAAGAAAGGGATTAGGAGAGCTAAGAGAGGGCATGAAAAATCCTTGGCGGATAGGATTAAGGATAACCCCAAGGCATTTTATGCGTACGTGAGAAACATGAGAATGACGAGA
Organism: Hemiscyllium ocellatum; assembly: GCF_020745735.1. Classification (NCBI taxonomy): domain Eukaryota; kingdom Metazoa; phylum Chordata; class Chondrichthyes; order Orectolobiformes; family Hemiscylliidae; genus Hemiscyllium; species Hemiscyllium ocellatum. Next base: position 120,347,465 of record NC_083408.1, read on the forward strand.
ACGAGGGTAGGTCCGATCAAGGACAGTAGTGGGAGATTGTGTATTGAGTCGGAAGAAATAGGAGAGGTCTTGAACAAGTACTTTTCTTCAGTATTTACGAACGAGAGGGACCGTATTGTTAAAGAGGAGAGTGTGAAACGGACTGGTAAGCTAGAAGAGATACTTGTTAGGAAGGAAGATGTGTTGGACATTTTGAACAACTTGAGGATAGACAAGTCCCCCGGGCCTGACGGGATATATCCTAGGATTATGTGGGAAGCAAGAGAGGAAATTGCAGTACCGTTGGCAATGATCTTTTCGGCTTCACTGTCAATGGGGGTGGTACCAGGGGACTGGAGAGTAGCGAATGTTGTGCCTCTGTTCAAAAAAGGGAATAGGGATAACCCCGGGAATTACAGGCCAGTTAGTCTTACTTCTGTGGTAGGCAAAGTAATGGAAAAGGTACTGAGGGATAGGATTTATGAGTATCTGGAAAGACACTGCTTGAATAGGGACAGCCAGCACGGATTTGTGAAGGGTAGGTCTTGCCTTACAAGTCTTATTGAATTCTTCGAGGTGGTGACCAAGCATGTGGATGAGGGTAGAGCAGTGGATGTAGTGTACATGGATTTTAGTAAGGCATTTGATAAGGTTCCCCATGGTAGGCTTATGCGGAAAGTCAGGAGGCATGGGATAGAGGGAAATTTGGCCAATTGGATAGAAAACTGGCTAACCGGATGAAGTCAGAGAGTGGTGGTAGATAGTAAATATTCAGCCTGGAGCCCAGTTACAAGTGGAGTTCTGCAGGGATCAGTTCTGGGTCCTCTGCTGTTTGTAATTTTTATTAATGACTTGGATGAGGGAGTCGAAGGGTGGGTCAGTAAATTTGCAGATGATACGAAGATTGGTGGAGTTGTGGACAGTGAGGAGGGCTGTTGTCGTTTGCAAAGGGACTTAGATATGATGCAGAGCTGGGCTGAGGAGTGGCAGATGGAGTTCAACCCTGCCAAGTGTGAGGTTGTCCATTTTGGAAGAACAAATAAGAATGCGGAATACAGGGTTAACGGTAGGGTTCTTAGTCAAGTGGAGGAACAGAGGGATCTTGGGGTCTATGTACATAGATCTTTGAAAGTTGCCACTCAGGTGGATAGAGCTTGTAAGAAGGCCTATGGTGTATTAGCATTCATTAGCAGAGGGATTGAATTCAAGAGTCGTGAAGTGATGTTGCAGCTGTACAGGACTTTGGTTAGGCCACGTTTGGAGTACTGTGTGCAGTTCTGGTCACCTCACTTTAGGAAAGATGTGGAAGCTTTGGAGAGGGTGCAGAGAAGATTTACCAGGATGTTGCCTGGAATGGAGAATAGGTCGTACGAGGATAGATTGAGAGTTCTCGGCCTTTTCTTGATGGAACGGCGAAGGATGAGGGGTGACTTGATAGAGGTTTATAAGATGATCAGAGGAATAGATAGAGTAGACAGTCAGAAACTTTTTCCCCGGGTACAACAGAGTGTTACAAGGGGACATAAATTTAAGGTAAAGTGTGGAAGGTATAGGGGAGATGTCAGGGGTGGGTTCTTTACCCAGAGAGTGGTGGGGGCATGGAATGCGCTGCCCGTGGGAGTGGTAGAGTCAGAATCATTGGCGACCTTTAAGCGGCAATTGGATAGGTACATGGATGGGTGCTTAATCTAGGATAGATGTTTGGCACAACATCGTGGGCCGAAGGGCCTGTTCGGTGCTGTATTGTTCTATGTTCTATGAAATGCGGAGACATTTCTTCAGCCAGAGAGTGGTGGGCCTGTGGAATTCATTGCCATAGAGTGCAGTGGAGGCTGGGACGCTAAATGTCTTCAAGGTAGAGATTGATAAATTCTTGATGTCACAAGGAATTAAGGGCTACGGGGAGAATGCGGGTAAGTGGAGTTGAAATGCCCATCAGCCATGATTAAATGGCAGAGTGGACTCGATGGGCCGAATGGCCTTACTTCCACTTCTATGTCTTATGGTCTTATGGAAATGGTGGGTATAGTTGCAGACATAGAGTGAGTGTGAGCTATCAGTGAGAAGATGGTGGCACCTTCACTGGCAGAATGGAGGAGCTCACTTACATTCTGTGCATTCCTTCAGATGGTTGAGACTGCTGTGGCCTGGAAGATAACTCTGGTCCATGGTTCCGGTAGAATGGCATCCTCTGTTGGCCTGGGAGAAAAGGGTATCCTGCCTCTGTATCATCCCATCCCCATCAGCAGCATCTCCATGTCTCTGCACACAAAGAGACGCACCCATTTTCTGTTGTCTGTCACATCCAGGGCCAATGTCAGGAGCCATGGAGGACATCTCCACACTGACAGCTCTTGTCTGGGTGCACAATATCTTTTTAAAGATGATGCTACACCATGGATGTTGGTCAATTCTGGGATATCCAGGAAATGGTGAGCTGTTTTGGAAATGGCACATGGAACGATGGTGTGAGCGGGCACCAAAGGGTGGGGTAGGTAATAAATCAGATGGGTTTTGCTAAATAAATAAAAAACAGAGTTTCGTGTCCAGTGACCCTTTGTCAGAACTGATATTCCCTGGTCAGATAGTTGCATTTCTACATAGTGGCTATCATTTAAAAACAAACATTGCTACAGTTTAATTCCACCAGTTTGTAATTAGATTAGATTACTTACAGTGTGGAAACAGGCCCTTCGGCCCAACAAGTCCACACCGACCCGCCGAAGCACAACCCACCCATACCCCTACATTTACCCCTTATCTAACACTACGGGCAATTTAGCATGGCCAATTCACCTGATCCGCACATCTTTGGACTGTGGGAGGAAACCGGAGCACCCGGAGGAAACCCATGCAGACACGGGGAGAACGTGCAAACTCCACACAGTCAGTCGCCTGAGTCGGGAATTGAACCCGGGTCTCAGGCGCTGTGAGGCAGCAGTGCTAACCACTGTGCCACCGTGCCGCCCACAAATGGTTAAGAACTCTTACTCAGTATGTGAGTTTCTGTGTTTTAGGGTAAAAGGGCAGACTGTGAAGAGATGCAGCCAGCTCGGAGTGAGACTGCGATGTGACTTTCAGGAATTCCTGCAAGAGTTTCAGCAATGGAGGAACAGTACTATCAACCTGCTACATTTGCCTCTGGACACAGAGGATGGGGCTTTGACCATGGTACGACACAGCAGTGAACCCCTCTATTGGTTAAACCAAACACCCAAAAAAGGTCACCTCGCCTTGTAATCTGTTAAAATATGAGTGACAAAGAACTCCCAAATTCCACTGTTTAAAGAAAATAAAATCAATTTATTCTCTAACTCTGAAAGTGAACATTAAACAACGACTATTCACAACTCTAAGCCCAACCGTTCTCTTAATAGTTTATTATCTGCCTCCACCTCTATAACAATATGCTGTTCCAATAAGACACTTATTAAATTACGTTGACTTAATTTCAAAACTGGGTAAAAACAATCGGGAGCAATGGATACAATAAATGATATTGGTTGCTCCTGATGCTGTCTCCTCTACATTGGGGAGACTGGGCACCTCCGAGCAGAGCGCTTCAGGGAAAATCTCTGGGACACCTGCACCAATTAACCACACCACCCTGTGGCCCAACATTTCAACGCCCCCCCCCCCCCCCCCCCCACTCTGCTGAGGACATGGAGGTCCTGGACCTCCTTCACCGCCGCTCCCTCACCACCCAATGCCTGGAGGAAGAATGCCTCATCTTCCGCCTTGGAGCACTTCAACCCCAGGGCATCAATGTGGACTTCAACAGTTTCCTCATTTCCCCTACACCCACCTCACCCCAGCTCCAACCATCCAGCTCAGCACTGTCCCCATGACTTGTCCAGACCTGTCCTACCTGCCTATCTTTTTTACCACCTATCCACTCCATCCTCCTCCCCTACTTATCACCTTCATCCCCTCCCCCACTCACCTATTGTACTCTATGCTACTTTCTCCCTGCCACCACTCTCCTCTCATTTATCTCTCCACCCTTCAGGCTCTCTGCCTGTATTCCTATGAAGGGCTTTTGCCTGAAACATCAATTTTACTGCTCCTCGGATGTTGCCTGAACTGTTGTGTTTTTCCAGCACCACCAATCCAGAATTAATTTCAAAATTAATGTCGTTTTCGATCTCATTCTTCTTCCGACTAAAGATCTCCCTGGGTTGTCATCTTTCTTTTTACTGTGAATAGGTTTCATATGAAAAAGTACCTTTTTTTAGAGAGTGTTTCCTACTTTCTTGATCTATCTCAATGGCAGTTGCTCTCTGATCAATTTTCAAAATGCCCACATTTTTATACCAACATCAGATCATCTCATTGATTCAATGTTGGCAAAACAAAAAATTCAAACTTGATTGGGTTTTAGTATGCTGAGCAAATTTAGACTGGAAGAAAGTGAGGACTGTAGATGCTGGAAATCAGAGTCATGAGCGTTATGCTGGAAAAGAACAGCAGGTTAGGTAGCATCTGAGGAGCAGGGGAATTGGCGTTTCCGGGAAAAGTCCTTCATCAGGAATGAGGCTGTCAGCCGAGGTGGCTGGAGAGATAAATTGGAGGGGAGTGTGGCTGTGGGGATAGATGGCTGAGAGTGTGATAGGTAGATAGAGTTGGGGGTGATGGTGATAGGTTGGCGGGGAGGGTGGAGCAGATAGGTGGGAATTGAAGATGGACAGGTAGGACTAGCCATGAGGGTGGAGCCGAGTTGGAGGGTTGGATTTGGGATAAGGTGAGGGGAGGAGAAATGAGGAAAGTGGTGAAATCCACATTGATGCTGTGGAGTTGGAGGGTCCCAAGGTGGAAGATGAGGCGTTCTTCCTCCGGGCATCGGGTGGTGAGGGAGTGATGATGGAGGAGGCCCAGGACTGCATGTCCTTGGCAGAGTGGGAGGAAGAGTTGAAGTGTTCGGCCTCAGGGTGGTGGGGTTGGTCGGTGCGGATGTCGCGGAGATGTTCTCTGAAGTGCTCTGCGAGTGGGCTTCCAGTCTCCCCAGTGTAGAGGAGACCCCATCAGGAGCAATGGATACAGTAAATGATGTAGGGAAGTGCAGTTGGAACTCTAATGGATGTGGAAGGCTCCTTTGGGCCTTGGATGGAGGTGAGGGGGGAGGTGTCTGCATAGGTTTTGCAGTTCCTACGGTGGCAAGTGAAGGTGCTGGGAGGGGAAGGTGCTGGGAGAGGAAATTGAGAGGATGTACAGACACAGGATAAGGACAGGTGGATTACTGTCGGGGAGGAAAGGGAACCGACGGTCAGAGCAGAGATCCCCTGTGGCCATTCCCCTCAGAAATAAGTATACCATTTTGGATACTGCTGGTGGAGACAGCCTACCAGGGGAAAGCCATAGTTGTCAGGTCTCTGGCACTGAGCCTGGCACTGTGGCTCAGAAGGGAAGGGAGAGAAATAGAAAAGCACTAGTAATAGGGGACTCAATAGCTAGATGGATTAACAGGAGATTTTGGGTCAGAAATGGGACTCCCGGAAGGTACATTGCCTCCCTGGTGCCAGGGTCTGAGATGTCACCGATCGGGTTTACAAGATTCTGAAAGGGGAGGGTGAGCAGCCAGAAATCGTGGTACATAATGGCACCAATGATATAGCCAGGAAAGGGATTGAAGATCTGAAAAGTGACTAAAGAGAGTTAGGTTGGAAGCTGAAGAGCAGAACGGGTAGAGTAGTGATCTCGGGTTTGCTACCGGTGCCACGTGATAGTGAGATGAGGAACAGTCAGCGAATGCAGCTTAACACGTGGCTGCGAGGCTGGTGCAGGAGAGAGGGCTTCATATACCTAGACCATTGAGATACCTTCTGGGGAAGGTGGGACTTGTACATGAAGGATGGGTTGCACCTGAACTGGAAGGGCACAAATGTCCTGGGTGTGAGATTTGCTTGTGCGATTCGGGAGGGTTTAAACTAGTTTGGCAGGGGGGTAGGAATCGGAGCCACATGTCTGAGAGTGGGGGCAGGTGTAGATGGGGCAGTAACAGGATATATTGAATCTATCAGGAAGGTTTCTGATGCGATGAAACAAAGTGATCGGTTAAAGTGTGTCTGCTTTAACGCAAGGAGTGTCCGAAATAAGAGTGACGAGCTTAGAGCATGGATCAGTACTTGGGGCTATGATGTTGTGGCCATAACGGAGACGTGGGTTTCACAGGGGCAGAGATGGTTGCTTGATGTTCCAGGGTTTAGACTGTTTAAAAAGAACAGGGAGGGTGGAAAAAGAGAAGGGGGTGTACCTTTGTTAATCAGAGAGTGCATCACAGCTACAGAAATGAAGGTTGTTGAGGAAGGTTTGTCCACTGAGTCAGTATGGGTGGAAGTTAGGAACAGCAAGGGAACAGCCACCTCATTGGGGGTTTTCTACAGACCAACTTATAGCAGTAGAGAGATTGAAGACCTCATAGGCAGGCAGATTCTGGAAAAATGCAGAAGTAGCAGGGTTGTTGGTATAGGTGATTCCAACTTTCCCAATATTGACTGGAACCTCCTCAGTGCAGATGGTTTGGCTGGAGCCATTTCGTCTGGTGTTTTCAGGAGGGTTTCCTTACTCAGTACGTAGACAGACCTCCAAGGGGAGAGGCCATTTTGGATTTGGTGCTCGGCAATGAGCCAGGACAGGTGTCAGATCTCCCGATGGGAGAGCACTTTGGTGACAGTGATCACAACTGCCTCACATTTACCAAAGCCTTGGAGAGTGAAAGGAGCAGTTACCGAGGGAAGATATTTAATTGGGGAAAAGGAAATTATGACGTTATCAGACAGGAGTTGGAAAGTAGAGACTGGGAGCAATTGTTCCACAGAAAGGGCACAGCAGACATGTGGAGACTGTTTAAGGATCAGTTGTTGCGAGTGATGCACACATTTATTCCTCTGAGATAGATAAGAAGGGGTAAGATTAAGGAATCTTGGATGAGGAGAAGAGAGGAACTTCTTGTCAAAAGGAAGAAGGCAGCTTATGTAAGGTGGAGGAAGCAAGGATCTAGCACAGCTTTAGAGGATTACAGGCTTGCTAGAAAGGAGCTCAGAAATGGATTGAGGAGAGCAAGGAGGGGACACGAAAAAGGCTTGGCAAGAAGGATTATGGAGAACCCAAAGGCGTTTTACTCCTACGTGAGGAATAAGAGAATGATCAGGGAGAAGGTCGGGCCGATCAGGGATAGCGGAGGGAACTTGTGCGTGGAGTCTAAACAGATAGGGGAAGCCCTAAATGAGTTTTTTGCTTCGGTTTTCACCAAGGAAAGGGAACTTGTTGTAAATGAAAACTTAGAGGAGCTGGGACACAGTCTTGACCAAGTCAAGATTGATGAAGTTGATGTGCTAGAAATTTTGGAAAACATTAAGATTGATAAGTCCCCAGGGCCAGACCAGATTTATCCTAAGCTGCTCCGGGAAGCGAGAAAGGAGGTTGCTAAACTGCTGGTGAGGGTACTTGCCTCCTCACTCTCCACAGGAGTCGTACCACAGAATTGGAAGGAAGCGAATGTTGTTCCACTTTTCAAGAAGGGTAATAGGGAAGTTCCTGGCAATTACAGACCAGTCAGTCTTACGCTGTGGTCAGCAAAGTTGTGGAAAGAATTCTGAGGGATAGGATTTATGACTATTTGGCAAACCATAGTGTAATTAAAGGCAGTCAGCATGGCTTTGTGAGGGGCAGGTCATGCCTCACAAATCTTGTTGAGTTCTTTGAGGAGGTGTCAAGTCAGGTTGACGATGGTAGAGCAGTGGATGTGGTGTACATGGACTTCAACAAGGCATTTGATAGGGTTCCCTATGGTAGGCTCATTCATAAAGTCAGGGATACAGAGAGATTTGGCTATCTGGATTCAGAATTGGTTGGCTGACAGAAGGCAGAGAGTGGTTGTAGATGGAAAATATTCTGCCTGGAGGTCAGTGTTGAGTGGGGTCCTGCAGGGCTCTGTTCTTGGGCCTCTGCTCTTTGTAGTTTTTATAAATATCTTGGATGAGGAGGTTGAGGGGTATGTTAGTAAATTTGCAGATGACACAAAGGTTGGAGGTGTTGTCGATAGTATAGAGGGCTACTGCAGGCTGCAGCGTGACATAGACAGGATGCAGAGCTGGGCTGAGAAATGGCAGATGAAGTTCAACCTGGATAAATGCAAAGTGAAGCATTTTGGAAGGTCAAACTTGAATGCTGAATATAGGGTTAAAGACAGGATTCTTGGCAGTGTGGAGGAACAGAGGGATCTGGGTGTGCAAGTACATAGACGCCTCAAAATTGCAACCCAAGTGGATAGCTGAAAAATGTGTTTCTTTTAAAGCGCAACCTGCTGCGCTTTTCCAGCAACACATTTTTCAGCTCCGATCTCCAGCATCTGCAGTCCTCACGTTTTACCCAAGTGGATAGGTTTGTTAAGAAAGCATATGGTGTTTTGGCTTTCATTAACAGGGGGTTCGAGTTTAAGAGCCGTGAGGTTTTGCTGCAGTTCTACAAGTCCCTGGTGAGACAACATTGGAATATTGTGCTGCAAATGTGTTGCTGGTTAAAGCACAGCAGGTCAGGCAGCATCCAAGGAATAGGAAATTCGACGTTTCGGGCATAAGCCCTTCATCAGGGCTTATGCCCGAAACGTCGAATTTCCTATTCCTTGGATGCTGCCTGACCTGCTGTGCTTTAACCAGCAACACATTTTCAGCTCTGATCTCCAGCATCTGCAGACCTCATTTTTTACCCATTGGAATATTGTGTCCAGTTCTGGGTTTCCCTACTATGGAAAAGATACAGAGGCTTTGGAGAGGGTGAAAAGAAGGTTTATCAGGATGCTGCCTGGACTGGAGGGCTTGCCTTATGAAGAAAGGATGAATAAGCTTGGACTTTTCTCTCTGGAGAGAAGGAGGAAAAGAGGAGACCTGATCGAGGTGTACAAGGTAATGAGAGGCATGGATTGAGTCAATAGCCAGAGACTTTTCCCCAGGGCAGGATTGACTGGTACGAGATTGACTGGTTTGAAGATATTAGGAGGAAGGTATAAAAGAGATGTCTGAAGTAGGTTCTTTACACAGAGAGTTGTGAATGCATGGAATGCGTTGCCAGCGGTGATGGTGGAAGCAGAGTCATTGGGGACATTTAAGCGACTGCTGGACATGCACATGGATAGCAATGAAGTGAGAGGTGCATGCGTTAAGTTACTATATTTTACATTCAGATTAACCCTCGGCACAACATCGTGGGCCTCAGGGCCTGTTCTGTGCTGTACCTTTCTATGAAGTACTCCTCTATGTAGGTTGGTGGAGGGCGTGGACCAGACGAGAGAGCCATAGAGGAAATGGCCTTTATGAAAAGCAGATAGGGGTGGAGAGGGAAATACATCTCTGGTGGTGGGGTCCATTTGTAGGTTGAAATGGTGGAGGATGATACAATATCTACGGGATTTGGTGGAGGTGGAAGATGAGAACCGGCGCCATCTTGAAGGCACCTCCTCCTACAGCTTCCTTGACCATGACCTCACCTCCCATCACCAAACCATGATCTCCCAGACCGTACACAACCTCAACATCTCAGGATTTCCCACCCACAGCTTCAAACCTCATAATTTGGAGACCCTGCAGTGGCCAAATCTACCTCCTTCACAAGATCCACAAGCCAGACTACCCTGGGTGACCCCTTGTTCAAGCATGCTCCTACCCCACCAAATTCATCTCCACCTACCTCAATACTGTCCTATCCTCCCAGTCCAGGAACTCCCCACGTACACTCAGGACACCACCCATGCCCTCCACCACCTCCAAGACCTTCATTTCCCTGGCCACCAACACCTCATCTTTACCATGGACATCCAATCCTTATACACCTCTATCTGCCATGTCGAAGGTCTCCAAGCCTTCCATTTCTTCCTCTCCCGACATCCCCACCGGTAGCCCTCCACTGACATTTTCATTCGTTTGGCTGAACTGGTCCTCACCCTCAATAATTTCTCCTTTGAATCCTCCCACTTCCTCCAGATGAAAGGGGTAGCCATGTGCACCCGCATGGGCCCCAGGTATGCCTGTCTGTTGGTTGGCTACGTAGAACAGTCCATCTTCCACAGTTACGCCAGCACCACTCCCCAACTCTTCCTCTGCTAAATTGATGATTGTATTGGCGCTACCTCATACTCCCATGAGGAGGTTGAACAGTGAATCAATTTTGCCAACACATTCCACTTTGACCTTAAGTTTACCTGGACCAACTCAGACACCTCCCTCCCCTTCCTGGAACTCTCCATCTCCATCGACAGTGACCAACTCAACACTGACATCATATACAAACTCACCGACTCCCACAGCTACCTGGATTACACCTCCTTCACCCTGCGTCCTGTGAAGATGCTAGCCCTTATTCTCAATTCCTCTGCCTCCACCAAATCTGTTCCCAGAAGGACCAGTTCCAGCACAGAACATACTGGATGGCCTCCTTCTTTAAAGACCGAAATTTCCCCTCCCACATGGTTGAAGATGTCATCCAATCCATCTCATCCACATCCCACACTTCCACCCTCAAACCCCATCCTCTAACTGCAAGAAGGATTGAACTCCCCCCAACCCGGTCCTCACCAACCACCCCACCAAATTCCATAAACATCGCATCATCCTCCGCCATTTCCGCCACCTACAAACTGACCCCACCACCAGTGATATATTTCCCTCCCCACCCCTATCTACTTAGGTAAATGGTAAAAACCATTCCCTCCATGGCTCCCTCGTTAAGTCATGACCCCAACCAACCTACCTTCCAACTCCCGGCACCTTCTCTGGCCACCGCAGGAAGTGCAAAACCTGTGACCACACCTCCCCCCTCACCTCCATCCAAGGCACCAAAGAGCCTTCCACATCCATCAGAGTTTTACCTGCACTTCCACACATGTCATTTACTGTATTCATTCCTCCTGATGCAGTCTCCTCTACACTGGGGAGACAGAATGCCTACTTGCAGAGCGCTTCAGAGAACATCTCCGGGACACCCTTACCAACCATCCCCACCGTCCTGTGGCTGAAAACTTCAGCTCCTTCTCCCACTCCGTCAAGGACATGCAGATACTGAGCGTCCTCTATCACCACTCCCTCACCACCCGATGCCTGGAGGAAAAACACCTTATCTTCTGCTTTGTTACCCTCCAACCCCATGGCAACAATGTGGATTTCACCAGTTTCCTCATTTCCCCTCCCCCACCTTATCCCATTTCCATCCTTCCAACTTGGCACCGCATTCATGACCTGTCCTACCTGTTCTTCTTCCTTCCCACCTACCACTCCACCTTCTCTCCGACCTATCAACTTTACGCTCACCTCTTTCTATCTATCTCACTCTCAGCTACCTCCCCTGGCAGCCCCGACCCCCTCCCATGTATCTCCCTATCCCCTCGGCTGCCAGCTCCATTTCTGATGAAGGGCTTTTGCCCAAAATGTTGATTTTCCTGCTCCTCAAATGCTGCCTGACTTGCTGTGCTTTTCGAACAACACACTCTCAATCATAATGGATGGGTGTACCAGATTTCCGAAGGCAATTCCATTACAGAGTATCAAGGCAAAGAAGTTGGTGGAGGAGTTAGTAGCTTTCTTGGTATGGTCTACCCAGAGAGAATCAGACAGACCAAGGGTCTAATTTTACTGCAAGGCTGTTTAAGGAAGTCATGGATAGCTTCGGCATACAGCACTTTAACTCAAGTGTGTTCCATCCTGAGTCCCAGGGAGCTTGGGAAAGTTGGCATCAGACCCTGAAGACTGTATTAAGAGTGTATTGTCAGGATTACCTGAATGATTGGGATAAAGGCATCCCATTGGTATTGTTTGCCATGAGAGATAAAGAACAAAGTACAACGAAATTTTAAAGCCCAGGAACAGGCCCTTCGGTCCACAAAGCCTGAGCCAATCTAAATCTGCTGTCAAAAACCTGTCGCACAATTCCTAAACATCTGTATCCTTCTGCTCCCCACCTACTCATGCATCTGTCCAGACGCATCTTAAATGAATCTACTGTACCTGCCTCTACCACCTCTGCTGGCAACGCGTTCCAAACACCCACCACCCTCTGTGTGAAGTACTTGCCATGTGTATCCCCCTTAAACTTTCCACCTCTCAGCTTGAAGCATGACCCCTCGTTATTGAATCCCTCACCCTGGGAAAAAGCTTGTCTCTATCCACTCTGTCTATACCCTTCATGATTTTGCAAACCTCAATCAGGTCCGCCCTCAATCTCCTTTTTTCTGGTGAAAATAAACCTAACTGACTCCACCTCACTTCATAGCTAGCACCTTCCATACCAGGCAACATCCTCGTAAACCTTCTCCACATCCTCTCCAAAGCATCCACATCCTTTTGGTAATGTGGCGACCAGAACTGTACACAGTATTCTAACTGCGGCCAAACCAAAGTCTTATACTTATACCTGCCGGCTCTTATACTCAATAGCCCATCCAATGAAGGCAAGCATACCATATGCCTTCCTGACCACTCTATCCACCTGTGCAGCAACCTTCAGGGTACAATGGACCTGCACTCCCAGATCTCTCTGCCCATTAACTTTTCCCAAGGCTTTTCCGTTCATTGTATAATTCGCTCTAGAATTAGACTTTCCTAAATGCATCACCCCACATTTGTCTGGATTGAACTCCATCTGCCACTTTTACACCCAACTCACCAGTCTATCTATATCCTCCTGTATTCTCTGACAGTCCCTGATGCTTTCTGCTACTCCAGCAATCTTTGTGTCATCTGCAAACTTGCTGATCATACCAACAGTGCCCTCTTCCAGATCATTTATGTATATCACAAACAACAGTGGCCCCAGCACTGACCTCTGTGGAACACCATTGGTCACCTTTCTCCATTTCGAGATACTCCCTTCAACTACTACTCCCTGTCTCCTGTTGCTCAACCAGTTCTTTATCCACCTAGCTAGAACACACTGCACACCATGTGACTTCACTTTCTCCATTAGTTTACCATGGGGAACCTTATCAAACACCTTACTAAAGTCCATGTACATGACATCAACAGCCCTTCCTTCAACTATCAACTTGGTCACTTCCTTTGAACTGGATCTGTCTAAAAACCTGTCCAAATTACGGACCCGAGCCCCCAAACTGTTACAACACGGCGGTGAACCCCTCTGTTAATTAAACCAAACATCCAGAAAAGCTCACCTCACCTCATAATCTGTTAAGTAACAGAGAACTCTCACATTTCACTGTTTCAAGAAAAATAAAATCAATTTATTCTTTAACTCTAAAAGTGAACATTAAACAAAAACTGTTTACAACTCTAAGCCTCCCTGTCGATTAACTACTTATTACCTGCCTCCTATTCTATTACAAAATACTGTTCTAATTAGACATTTATTAAAATTACATTGACTTAATTTCAAAACCACACAGCAGCTGTCATCTTCAGTGCCTGTCTTCTTCTGGCTGAAGATCTCCCTGAGTCATCTCCTTTCTTTTTACTGCAAATATGTTTCATATGAAAAGGTACCTTTGATAGAAAGTGTTTCCTAATTCCTTGGATCTGTATTGTTGGCAGTTGCTCTGTCTCCAGACACCACCATCACGATCCCTGGATATATCCTGCCCCATTAGCCGAGCAAGCAGCAGAGTTAGATACAGTCAGGAGGGAGTTGCCCTGGAAATCCTCAACATTGACATTAGGCCTCATAAATCCTCATGGCTTCAGGTAAAACATGGGCAACCTTTTATTACACACTTGTGAGATGTGGGCATTGCTAGCTGGCCAGCATTTCTTGCCCATCCCCAGTTGCTATTGAACTGAGACATTTCAGAGGACATTTGAGACTCAACCATCTTGCTATGGTCTGGAGTCATATGTAGGCCAGACGAGGATAGCAGATTTCCTTCCCTGAAGAATATTCATGAACTGGATAGATTTTTCCAGCAATTGGCAATGGTTTCATAGTCATCAATTGATTGTTAATTCCAGATTTCTTTTTATTAAATTCAAATTCCATTGCCTGCCATGGCAGAATTTGAACCTGGATCCCCAGAATATTAGCTGAGTTTCTGGATGAGTGATCTAATGATAATATTTGACCAATATGTCCCTTGTGTTGATGGCCAGGTACTGTCCTCCCTTCGCTGATGAATCTATAGGCCTCCATGTTGAGCATCATTCGAGGAAATGCTAAAGGTACAACACACACATCATTGATCCTGCTTCCCATCTCTTTAGACATTTTCTAAACAAAGAACAATGCAGCACAGGAACAGGCCATTCGGCCCTCCAAGCCTGTGCCGACATATTTTCCATTTCCATACTAAAACTGTCTTCCCTTACTGGATCCGGATCCCTCTATTCCTTTCCTGTTCATGTATCCATCCAGTTGCTTACTGAATGCTGCTACTGTGTCTGTTTTCATCACCTCCTCTGGTAGCACGTTCCAGGTGCTCACCAACCTTTGTGTGAAAAACTTAGCTTGCACATCTCTTTTAAACGGCCCCCCTCACACTTTGAACATTTGCCCTCTAGTAATTGACCCCTCCACCCTCAGAAAAAGCCTCATAGTTTGCACTCTATCTATGGCATTCATAATCTTATAAACTTCTATTCGGTCACCCCTCAACCTCCTGTGTTCCAGTGAAAACAAACCCAGTCTATCCAACCTTCATAGCTAAAATCCCCTTTACCAGGCAACATCCTGGTAAACCTTTTCTGTACCCTTTCCAAAGCATCCAATTCTTCTGGTAATGTGGTGACCAGAACTGTACACAATATTCCAAGTGTAGCCTAACTAAAGTTCTATAAAGCTGCAGCATAACTTGTCTATCCTTATACTCAATGTCCCTTCCAATGAAGGCAAACATGCTATAAGGCAGTTTTACTACCATAAGCTGCAGAGCTGGGCTGAGAGGTGGCAAATGGAGTTTAATGCGGAAAAGCGTGAGGTGATCACTTTAGAAGGAGTAACAGGAAAGCAGAGTACTGGACTAACGGCAACAGTCTTGGTCATGTAAATGAGCAGAGAGATCTCGGTGTCCTGGTATATAGATTCCTGAAAGTTGCCACCCAAGTTGATAGGGCTGTTAAGAAGGCATACAGTGTTTTAGGTTTTATTGGTAGGAGGGATTGAGTTTCGGAACCTTGAAGTCATACTGCAGCTGTACAACACTCTGGTGCGACCACATTTGGAGTACTGCGTACAGTTCTGGTCACCTCATTGTCGAAAGGATATGGAAGGTTTGGAAAGGATACAGAGGAGATTTACTGGGATGTTGCCTGGTATGGAGGGAAGGTCTTAAGAGGAAAGGCTGAGGGACTTAAGGCTGTTTTTGTTAGAGATAAGGTTGAGAGATGACTTAATTGAGACATATAAGATAATCAGAGGGTTAGATAGGGTGGACAGTGAGAGCCATTTTCCTTGGATGGTGATGGCTAGCACGAGTGGGCATAGCTTTAAATTGAGAGATAATAGATATAGGACAGACGTCAGAGGTAGTTTCTTTACTCAGAGAGTAGTAAGGGTATGGAATGGACTGCAACAGTAGTAGAATCGCCAACTTTAAGGGCATAGAACATAGAACAATACAGTGCAGAACAGACCCTTTGGCCCTCGATGTTGTGCCGACCTGTGAACTATTCTCAGCTCGGTCCCCTACACTATCCCAAAATCATCCATATGCTTATCTAAGTATTGTTTAAATCTCCCTAATGTGGCTGAGTTAACTATATTAGCAGGTAGGGCATTCCACACCCTTACCGCTCTCTGAGTAAAGACCCTGCCTTTGACAGCTGTCTTAAATCTATCACCCCTCAATTTGTAGTTATGTCCTCTCATACAAGCTGACATCATCATCCAAGGAAAGAGACTTTCACTGTCCACCCTATCTAATCCTCTGATCATCTTATATGTCTTTATCAAAACTCCCCTGAGCCGCCTTCTTTCCAATGAGAACAGGTTCAAGTCTCTCAGCCTTTCCGCATAAGACCTTCCCTCCAGACCAGGCAACATCCTGGTAAATCTCCTCTGCACCTTTTCCAATGCTTCCACATCTTTCCCGAAATATGGCAGCCAGAGCGGTACACAATATTCCAAGTGTGGCCGCATCAGCGTTTTGTACAGTTGCAGCATGATATCGCAGCTCCGGAACTCAATCCCTATACAAATGAAACCTAACACACCGTATGCCTTCTTAACAGCACTATCACCCTGGGTGGCAACTTTCAGAGATCTATGTACATGGACACCAAGATCCCTCTGCACATCTACACTACCAAGAATCTTTCCATCAACCCAGTACTCTGCCTTCCTGTTATTCTTCTCAAAGTGCATCACCTCACATTTAGCTGCATTGAACTCTGTTTGCCACCTCTCAGCCCAATTCTGCAGTTTATCCAAGTCCCCCTACAACCTGTAACATTCTTGCACACTGTCCACCACTCCACCGACTTTAGTGTTGTCTGCAAATTTACTAATCTATCCACCTATGCCTGCATCTTGGTCATTTATAAAAATGACAACAGCACTGGTCCCAAAAGAGACCCTTGTGGCACACCACTAGTGACCAGACTCCAGGCTGAATATTTTCCATCAACCACTACTCGCTGCCTTCTCACAGAAAGCCAGTTTCTAAGCCAAACTGCTAAATCACCCTCAAACCAATGCCTCTGCATTTTCTCCAATAGACGACCATGTGGAACCTTATCAAAGGCTTTACTAAAGTCCTTGGATGCTGCCTGACCTGCTGCGCTTTTCCAGCAACACATTTTCAGCTAAAGTCCATGTATACCCCGTCAACTGCCCTACCCTCATCTACATGCTTGGTCACCTTCTCAAAAATCTCAGTGAGGTTTGTGAGACTTGACCTGCCCTTGATGAAACCATGTTGACTATCTGAAATCAAATTGTTGCTATTGGATAGGTATATGGACAAGAATGGAATAGTGTAAGTTAAATGGGCTTCAGATTGGTTCCACAGGTTGGTGCAACATCGAGGGCTGAAAGGTCTGTAATGTTCTGTGCTCTATATATCTACCTGTGCTGTCACCTTCAGTGACCTGTGGACCTGCACACTCATAGCCTAAGGATTCTGGGTAATTCAAGATGGAGGATGGGAAAAATGTCTGGCTGTAACAGCTGCTCCGTTTTTTGAGGTATTTTAGGTGCTGGAGGTGATTTCCTCGAATTCCAGGAGCAGCAATTACTGTTTTATATGCTGTTGCATTGTTTTGGAACTTTGGAAAAAAGAAGTCAAAACAACAGCAGTTTTAAAGGGAGAAGAACAGACAAAGGAAGCACATGGTGAGGTCATTGCAGGAGAGAGAGAGAGAAAGAAACTGAAAGAGCAGTGAACCTGCATAGTGACTGCCTTTGCTGTATGAATTCATGTATCACTGGACATTGGAGTGCATCTGGGAAAATTAGCAAACAGCGAAATTCACAACAGATCTTGGAGGAACTATTTGGGTGAAGTTCACAACACAGAAGCAGATAAGTGTATTGTATTATTTTTAAGTGTGAGCTACAGAAAGTCTGCAGTAGTGAATAGAGTGGGTTCTTTCTTGATGATATGTTTTTTTGAGATATGTCTCTTGATTAAACTTGAAATATAAGCCATAAGTATTAATTTAACTTGTGGCAATGTTTTGTAGAGGAATAAGACAGTGCTATTTTCTGGGTCAGTAGATTGTGAAGGAGCAAAAATGGCCTTTAATAGAGTGATATGAGCTTCTTGTCAGATGTGGGAGTTTAAAGAGAGTTTAAGGGTTACTGTGGATTATATCTGCAATAAATGCTGTTGGTTATGAATTTTATCAGATCGAATTGATTGGTTAGAAAGACAGTTAGAAGCAATGAGGAATTTGCAACCGCAACAGTATGTGATGGATGGCAGTTATAGGAAGGTGGGAAAGCCACAGATACAGTCAGATAGATGGGTTAACTCCAGGTAGGGTGAGAGAGGAGCCTTCTGTGGCTATACCCATTTCAAACAAGTATGCTGTTTTGGAAAATGTAGGGGGTGATGAATTCTCAGGGGAACATAGCACAAACAGCCAAGTTTCTGGTTTTGAGACTGGCTCTAATGCAATGAGAGGTAAGTCGACTTCCAAGAGATCAATTATGTTAGGGGATTCTGTAGTCAGAGGTATAGGCAGATGTTTCTGTGGCCAGCAGAGAAAAAGCAGAATTGTGTGTTGTTTCCCTGGTGTCGGGATGAAGGATGTCTCAGAGAGGGTGCAGAATGTTCTCACGGGGGAAGAGGATCCAGCAAGAGGTCATTGTCCATATTGGAACCAACATTATAGGAAGGGAGAAGGTTGAGATTCTGAAGGGAGATTTCAGGGAGTTAGGCAGAAATTTAAAAAGGAGGTCCTCAAGGGTCGTAATATCTAGGCCAACCGGGTCAGGTCTGCTCTGGGGTCAGTGATTCACCCTGACCAAACCTGTGCTGTACCGGGCAGGAAAATTGCTGAGAGTCTCGCTCTCCTCAGGGATACGATCACCTACGTGTAGGACAGAGGGTTGGACACCTGCCTGATCAGCCTGGACCAGGAGAAAGCCTTTGACAGGATATCACACATGTATACGAGAGATGTTCTCTCCAAAATGGGCTTTGGGGAGGGAATCTGCAATTGGATCAGACTACGCTACACCAACATTGTCAGTGCAGTCTCAATCAATGGGTGGGAATCAGATAGCTTCCCAGTCAGATCTGGAGTCAGGCAGGGCTGCCCACTCTCTCCTGTCTTGTTTATGTGCTGCATAGAGCCATTTACCGAGCCCATCAGGAAGGATGCGAGTCTGAGAGGGGTGACTATTCCTGGCAGTGGGGGCCTGCAGGTTAAGGCCTCCCTGTACATGGATGACGTCGCCGTTTTCTGCTCAGATCTGCTGTCCGTGCACAGGCTCATGAGCATCTGTGATCTTTTTGAATGGGCCTTGGGGGCCAAGGTAAACCGAGGCAAGAGCGAGGCCATGCTCTTCGGGAAATGGGCCGACCAATCCTTGATCCTCTTCACCGTCAGGACCGACCACCTTAAGGTGCTGAGTATTTGGTTCGGGGGGATTGGGGTGTGTGCCAAGTCTTGGGAGGAGCATATCAGCAAAGTGAGGCAGAAACTGGGCAGATGGAAGCTACGGTCGATCTCTATCGTGGGAAAAAACCTGGTCATCAGGTGTGAGGCACTGTCATTGCTGTTATACGTGCCACAGGTCTGGTCTATTTCCAGAACCTGTGCCGCTGCAGTCACCCGGGCCATCTTCCAATTTGTATAGAGATCAAATATGGACTGGGTCCAAAGAGACTCGATGTATAAAGATCTGGGCAGCGGGGGAAAAAACACACCCAATGCCACCCTCACCCTGATGGCCACCTTTGTGTGTGGCTGCATCAAGCTGTGCATGGATCCTCAGTACGCAAACACCAAGTGTCACTAGGTACTGAGATTCTACCTGTCCCCGGTGTTGCAATGGATGGGCCTGGCCTCGCTGCCGCTGAATGCTCCGAGTAGTTGGACCATTCCGTACCACCTGTCCTTCGTGGAGAAATTTATGAAGAAAAACACCTTTGACCACAAGTCCATCAGGAAGTGGTGAGCACGTGGTATCCTTGAGACCCTTCGGGAAAAAGAGGGTGGGTTCTATTGAGCGGTTCCCTGAGCAGACTGTCAAAGCCATTTGGCAGAATGCCTCATCACCAGAACTTTCCAACAAGCACCAAGACATGGCTTAGCTGATGTTGAGAAGGGTTCTGCCTGTGAGATCTTTTATGCACTCCCAGACTCTCAGTCGCACCGCGCGCTGCCCTCGAAGCGGCTGTGGTGGGGATGAGACTGTCACACACCTCCTTCTGGAATGTGCCAACGCAGAAGAAGTCTGGAGAGGAATTCAGTGGTGTTTGTCGAGGTTCTTCCCGAGCAGTGCCGTGACGCAGGACTCCGTGCTCTACGGTCTGTTCCCTGGGACGCATACCGAGACTGTGCCTGGAGGATCATCAACTCGATCAAGGACGCTATCTGGGCGGTCCAAAACCTGTTGATCTTCCAGCTGAAGGAGTTGACCCCGACTGAGTGTTGCAGACTGGCACATTCCAAGGTCCAGGACTACGTGTTGAGGGACGCACTGACGCTTGGGGCAGCTGCTGCCAAGGCGCGGTGGGAAAAAACATTTGCCTGCCTAAGAAGAACAGGGGGCCCACGTAGTCTTTTAGGCTCTGCTGACGCCTCAGCTAAATATATGGACATATGATTGATAAATGTACAGACCTGCATATACAAATGATAAATTCTGATCTCTGTGTGCAAATGTTTATGTATGTATGGCATGACCAACTGTACAGACCATCAAGTTATTTTATGAATAAAGTATATTTTGAAACTAAAAAAATGCAGGCATAGCAGACGTAACGAAGTGCAAAAGGTATGATGGCCTTCACAGCAAAAGGATTAGAGTACAGAAGTTGGGGGGAGGGGGGGAGTGTGCACACAAAAAGCAAGACTAATCCAACCCAGCCAATTACTGTCCATCAAGGTACTCTCACTTAAAATGATGGAAAGTGCCATCAACATTGATTCCTGATGAGCGGATCTTGCTCAAAACATCAATTCTCATGCACCTTGGCTGCAGTCCAACTACTTGGAGTGTCCTGCGGCAACAAGTTCAGACCTATCCTTCATTACATACATTCTTTACAGTGCGGATAGACGCCTCTCAGCCAGTTAATTCTGCACTGACCCCTCGAAGGGCGTCCCATCCAAACCCAGTGCCCCACACTATCCCCGTAACCCAGGATTAACTATGGCTAATCCACATAGCCTTCACATCCCTGGACACTCTGGGAGAATTTAGCACAGCCAAACCAACTAACCTGCACATCTTTTTACTGTGTGGAACCCACAGAGACACAGGGGAAATGTGCAAACTCTACACAGACAGTCAACCAAGACTGGAATCAAATTGAGGCAAAAGTGAGCACTGCAGATGCTGGAGACCAGAGTCTAGATTAGAGTGGTGCTGGAAACGCACAGC
The DNA here is from genome assembly GCF_020745735.1 of Hemiscyllium ocellatum. Lineage (NCBI taxonomy): Eukaryota > Metazoa > Chordata > Chondrichthyes > Orectolobiformes > Hemiscylliidae > Hemiscyllium > Hemiscyllium ocellatum. Next base: position 120,368,429 of record NC_083408.1, read on the forward strand.
AGGTCAGGCAGTAACCGAGGAGCAGGGAAATTGACGCTTCGGGCAAAAGAGCTTTATCAGACCGTCCTGATGAAGGGCTTTTGACCGAAACTTCGATTTTCCTGCTCCTCGGATGCTACCTTACCGGCTGTGCTTTTCCAGCACCACTCTAGACTGTAATTAAATCCAGGTCCTTGGTGTTGTCAGGCAGCAGTGATAACCACAGTACCAGGCCTGCACCAGGGTGAAAGGAACTTCAGTACCTTGTGACATTTAGTGTTTGTGAACCAAAGGTCTGCACACAGCTTGATGCAGACACACACAAAGGTGGCCATTAGGAGGAGGATATGTGCTTCCCCATTTGGGATGGTACAGTGGCTCCGTGGTTAGCTCTACTGCCTCACATCATCAGGGACCCATGTCTGCTGGGTTTCCTCTGGGTGCTCCAGTTTCCTCCCACAATCCAAAGATGTGCAGGTTAGGTGAATCGGCCATGCTAAATTGCCCATTATGTTCAGAGATGTACAGGCTAGGTACATTATTAAAGGGTAAATGTAGAATAATAGTGTAGGGGAATAGGTCTGGGTGGTTTACTCTTTGGAGGGTCAGTGTGGACTTGTTGGGCCAAATGGCCAGTTTCTACACTGTAGGGATTGTACGATTTATCTACAGCTTTATACATGGTGTCCTTGCAGACACAGTTGAACTTTGACCTCACGCGAAGCCTGGGAATGTGTGTGATTTGCAGCATGTCCAACAATACCGAGAGTACCTAACACTTGAGCACCATGGTTTTACTCATAATGGAGGTGGAGCAGTGTTTCCATCTGCCCACTTTCTGCCTCACCTTGACAATATGCTCCTCCCATGTTTCAATGGACATTCCCTGGCCACTCCATGCCATATACCAGCACGTTCAGGTCACCTGAGTTGTTGGTCAAGGAAGAAATTATTGATCAGCCCAGTTCCCAAGGAATATAGTTCCCCAGGGCCAGATGTGATTTATCCAATGATTCTCTGGGAAGCAAGAGAGGAGATGACGGAACCTTTGGTCTTGATCTTGGAGTCATCATTGTTTACAGGTTTAGTACCAGAGGACTGGAGGATTGCAAATGTTGTGCCCTTGTTCAAGAAGGGCAGTAGAGATGATCCAGGTAATAATAGACCAGTGGTCCTAACGTTTGTTGTAGGACAAGGATTATAAGAGATAGGATTTATAATCATCTAGCAACCAACAATTTGATTGGATATAATCAACGTGGTTTCGTCAAGGGTCTCATAAACCTCATTGAATTTCTTGAAAAGATGGCCAAGCATGTGGATGAGGGTAGCAGAGTTGACGTAGTGTACATGGACTTCAGCACAGCCTTTGATAAGATTCCACATGGTAGGGCTTTTGGAGAAAATGTGGAGGCATGGTATTGAAGGTGATTTAGCAGTTTGGATTAGAAATTGGTATTCTGTAAGAAGGTAGCGAGTGGTGGTCGATGGAAAATATTCAGCCTGGAGTTCAGTTACTGGTGGTGTGCCACAAGGATCAGTTTTGGGACCACTGCTGTTTGTCATTTTTATAAATGACTTGGACGCAGGCATAAGTGGATGGGTTAATAAGTTTGCGGATGACACTAAAGTTGGTGGAGTGGTGGACAGCATGGAAGAATATTGCAGGGAGACTTGAGTAAACTGCAGAATTGGACTGAGAGGTGGAAAATGGAGTTCAATGCAGCTAAATATGAGGTGATTCACTTTGGGAAGAATAACAGGAAGGCAGAATACTGGGTCAATGGAAAGATGTTTGGTAGTGTGGATGTGCAGCGGAATCTTCGAGTCCATGTACATAGATCCCTGAAAGTTGCCACCCAGGTTAATAGTGCTGTGAAGAAGGCATATAAAGAACAAAGAAAATTTACAGCCCAGGAACAGGTCCTTCGGCCCTGTAAGCCTGAGCCGATCCAAATCTACTGTCTCAACCTGTTGCCCAATTCCTAAGTATCTGTATCCCTCTGCTCCCCACCTACACGTTATTGAATCCTTCACCCTGGGAAAAAGCTTATCCTTTGTGGGCGGCACGGTGGCACAGCGCCTGAGACCCAGGTTCAATTCCCGACTCAGGCTACTGACTGTGTGGAGTTTGCACGTTCTCCCCGTGTCTGCGTGGGTTTCCTCCGGGTGCTCTGGTTTCCTCCCACAGTCCAAAGATGTGCGGGTCAGGTGAATTGGCCATGCTAAATTGCCCGTAGTGTTAGGTAAGGGGTAAATGTAGGGGTATGGGTGGGTTGCGCTTCGGCGGGTCGGTGTGGACTTGTTGGGCCGAAGGGCCTGTTTCCACACTGTAAGTAATCTAATCTAATCTCTATCCACCCTGTCTATACCCTTCATGATTTTGTAAACCTCAATCAGGTCCCCCCTCAATCTCCTTTTTTCTAATGAAAACAATCCTAACCTACTCAACCTCTCTTCATAGCTAGCACCTTCCATATCAGGCAACATCTTCGTAAACCTTCTCTGCACCCTCTCCAAAGCGTCCACATCCTATTGGTAACGTGGCGACCAGAACTGTACACAGTATTCAAAATGCGGCCGAACCAATGTCTTGTACAATTTTAACATGACCTGCCAGCTCTTATACTCAATACCATGTTCGATGAAGGCAAGCATACCAATGCCTTCTTGACCACTCTATCCACCTGTGCAGCAACCTTCAGGGTACAATGGACCTGCACTCCCAGATCTCTCTGCTCATCAACTTTTCCCAAGGCTCTTCCATTCATTGTATAATTCGCTTCAGAAATAGACTTTCCTAAATACATCACCTCACATTTGTCTGGATTGAACTCCATCTGCCACTTTTACACCTCTCCAGTCTGCCTATATCCTTCTGTATTCTTTGACAGTCCCTTATGCTTTCTGCTACTCCACCAATCTTTGTGTCATCTACAAACTTGCTGATCATACCAACAGTGCCCTCTTCCAGATCATTATATATATCACAAACAACAGTGGCCCCAGCACTGACCCCTGTGGAACACCACTGGTCACCTTTCTCCATTTCGAGATACTCCCTTCAACTACTACTCCCTGTCTCCTGTTGCTCAACCAGTTCTTCATCCACTGAGCTAGAATATCCTGCACACCATGTGACTGCACGTTCTCTATCGGTTTATCAAGGGGAAATTTATCAAACTCCTTACTAAAGTCCATGTATACGCATACGGTGCCTTTATAGGTTTGATTAGTCAAGGAATTGAGTTCCAGAGCCGTGATGTCATGCTGCAACTGTACAAAACGCTAATGGGGCCTCACTTGAAATATTGTGCACAGTTCTGGTCGCCATATTTCGAGAAGGAATTGGAAGCACTGGAAAAAGTGCAGAGGAGATTTACCAGGATGTTGTCTGGTCTGGAGGGGAGGTCTTATGACGAAAGGCTGAGGGACTTGGGTCTCATTGGAGAGCTAAGAAGGGATTTAATAGAGTCACACAAAATGAGCAGAGGATTAGATAGGGTAGACAGTGAGAGTCTTTTTCCTAGGAAGATGATGTCATCTTGTACGAGGGGGCATAGCTGAGGGGTGATAGAATTAAGACAGATGTCAGAGGCAGGTTTACAGGCAGCACGGTGACACAGTGGTCAGCACTGCTGCCTCACAGCGCCAGAGACATGGGTTCAATTCCAGCCTCAGGTAACTCTCTGTGTGGAGTTTGCACATTCTCCCCATGTCTGCATGGGTTTCCTCCGGTGCTCTGGTTTTCTCCCACAATCCAAAAAAACAATGTACAGGTTAGGTGAATTGGCCACGCTAAATTGCCCGTAGTGTTAAGTGAAGGGGCAAATGTAGGGGTATGGGTCTTGGTGGGTTGTGCTACGACAGGTCGGTGTGGACTTGTTGGGCCGAAGGACCTGTTTCCACACTGTAAGTAATCTAATCAGGTTCTTTACACAGACAGTAGTAAGGGCGTGGAATATCCTGCCTGCCAAAGCAGTTAAGTCAGCCACTTTAGCAGCATTTAAACACTGTTTGGATAAGCAAATAGATGATGATGGGATAGTGTAAAGGGATGGGCTTAGATTAATTTAAAGCGACTACAGAGAGTTAGGCTGGAAGCTGAACAGCAGGACGAGTAGAATAGTGATCGCGGGTTTGCTACCGGTGCCACGAGATAGTGAGGTGAGGAACAGTCAGCAAATGCAGCGTAACACGTGGCTGTGAGGCTGGTGCAGGAGGGAGGGCTTCAGGTACTTAGACCATTGGGATATATTCTGGGGGAGATGGGACCTGTTGCAACTGAACTGAAAGGCACAAATGTCCTGGGTGGGAGATTTGCTCGTGTGGTTCGGGAGGGTTTAAACTAGTTTGGCAGGGGTTTGGGAGTCAGAGCCACATATCTGAGAGGTTGGCAGTTGCAGATGGGACAGTGACAGGGTGCAGTGAATTTATCGGGAAGGTTTCTGACACAATAAAACAAAAGGATTGGTTAAAGTGTGTCTGCTGTAATGCAAGGAGTGTCAGAATTAAGAGTGACAAACTTAGAGAATGGATCAGTACTTGGGGCTATGGTGTGTGCCCAAAATGGAGACGTGGGTTTCACAGGGGCAGGAATGGTTGCTTGATGTTCCAGGGTTTAGAATATTTTAAAAGATCAGAAATGGTGGAAAAAGAGAAGGGGGTATAGCATTGTTAATCAGAGAGTGCATCACAGCTACAGAAATGAAGGTTGTTGAGGAAGGTTTGCCTACTGAGTCAGTATGAGTGGAAGATAGGAACAGCAAGGAAACAGCCACCTCATTGAGTTTTTCTATAGACTCCCTAATAGCAATAGAGAGATCAAAGAACTCATAACTCGGCAGATTTTGAAAAAATGCAGATGTAGCAGGGTTGTTGGTATGGGTGACTTCAACTTTCCCAATATTGACTGGAACCTCCTTAGTGCAGATGGTTTGGCTGGAGCCGTTCTGTCAGGTGTGTTCAGGAGGGTTTCCTTACTCAGTATGTAGACAAGCCGACAAGGGGAGAGGCCATTTTGGATTTGGTGCTCGGCAATGAGCCAGGACAGGTGTCAGATCTCGCAGTGGGAGAACACTTCGGTGACAGTGATCACAACTGCGTCACATTTACCAAAGCCTTGGAGAGTGAAAGGAGCAGTTACCGAGGGAAGATATTTAATTGGGGAAAAGGAAATTATGACGTTATCAGACAGGAGTTGGAAAGTAGAGACTGGGAGCAATTGTTCCACAGAAAGGGCACAGTAGACATTGGAAACTGTGGAAGGAGCAATTGTTGAGTGATGCACGAATTTGTTCCTCTGAGACAGACAAGAAGGGGTAAGATTAAGGAACCTTGGATGATGAGAACAGAGGAGCTTCTCGTCAAAAGGAAGAAGGCAGTTTATGTAAGATGGAGGAAGGAAGGATCCAGCACAGCTTCAAAGGATTACAGGCTTATGAGAAAGGAGCTCAGAATAGTCAGAGGGAAATTGAGAAACAAACTTGTAAAGGAGATTAGATTAGATTAGACTTACAGTGTGGAAACAGGCCCTTCGGCCCAACAAGTCCACACCGACCCGCCGAAGCGCAACCCACCCATACCCCTACATTTACCCCTTACCTAACACTACGGGCAATTTTAGCTTGGCCAATTCACCTGACCCGCACATCTTTGGACTGTGGGAGGAAACCGGAGCACCCGGAGGAAACCCACGCAGACACGGGGAGAACGTGCAAACTCCACACAGTCAGTAGCCTGAGTCGGGAATTGAACCCGGGTCTACAGGCGCTGTGAGGCAGCAATGCTAACCACTATGCCACCGTGCCGCCCCCAGATCTCAGCTATCTGTAAAAATAACAGGGTGGTTATGGTCAGGGATTTTAACTTTCTGAACATAGATTGGGACTGCCACAGTGTTAAAGGTTTAGATGGAGAGGAATTTGTTAACTGTGTACATGACAACTTTCTGATTAAGTATGTGGATTTCCCAACTAGAGAGGGTGCAATACTTGACCTACTTTTGGGAAATAAGGCAGGGCAGGTGACTGAAGTGTCTGTGGGGGAGCACTTTGGGGCCAGTGACCATAATTCTATCAGATTTAAAATAATGATAGAAAAGGATAGACCAGATCTAAAAGTTGAAGTTGTAAATTGGAAAAAGGCCAATTTTGATGGTATTAGGCAAGAACTTTCAAAAGCTGCTTGGGGGCAGATGTTCACAGGTAAAGGGACGGCTGTAAAATGGGAAGACTTCAGAAATGAAATAACGAGAATCCAGACAAAGTATATTCCTGTCAGGGTGAAAGGAAAGGCTGGTAGGTATAGGGAATGCCTGATGACTAAAGAAATTGAGGGTTTTGTTAAGAAAAAGAAGGAAGCATTAGTAAGGTACAAACAGGATAGATCAAGTGAATCCTTAGAAGAGTATAAAGGAAGTAGGAATATACTTAAGAGGGAAATCAGGAGGGCAAAAAGAAGACATGAGATAGCTTGGGCAAACAGAATTAAGGATAATCCAAAGAGTTTTTACAAATATATTAAGGACAAAAGGGTAACTAGGGAGAGAATAGGGCCCCTCAAAGATCCACAAGGTGGCCTTTGTGTGGAGTCGCAGAAAATGATGAACATACTAAATGAGTCTTTTGCAACAGTATTTACTGTGGAAAAGGACATGGAAGATAAAGACTGTAGGGAAATAGATGGTAACATCTTGCAAAATGCCCACATTATAGAGGAGGAACTGCTGGATGTCTTGAAACGGGTAAAGGTGAATAGATCCCAGGGCCTGATCAGGTGTACCCTAGAACTCTGTGGAAAGCTAGGGAACCGATTGCTGGACATCTTCTTGAGATATTTGTATCATCGATACTCACAAGTAAGGTGGCAGAAGACTGGAGGTTGGCTAACGTGGTGCCACTGTTAAAGAAGGGTGGTAAGGAAAGCCAGGGAACTATAGACCAGTGAGCCTGACCTCGGTGGTGGGCAAGTTTGATAAGGTGCCACACGGGAGGCTGCTGAGCAAGGTGAGGGCCCATGGTGTTCGAGGTGAGCTACTGGGATGGATTGAGGATTGGCTGTCTGACAGAAGGCAGAGAGTTGGGATAAAAGGTTCTTTTTCAGAATGGCAGCTGGTGACAAGCGATGTCCCACAGGGTTCAGTGTTGGGGCCACAGCTGTTCACATTATATATTAATGATCTGGATGAAGGGACTGGGGGCAGTCTCGCGAAGTTTGCCAGTGATGCAAAGTTAGGTGGACAGGCAGGTAGTACTAAGGAAGTGAGGAGGCAGAAGGATCTAGACAGTTTGGGAGAGTGGTCCAGGAAATGGCTGATGGAATTCAACGTGAGCAAATGCAAGGTCTTGCACTTTGGAAAAAAGAATAAAAGCATAGACTACTTTCTAAACAGTGAGAAAATTCGTAAAGCTAAAGTACAAAGGGATCTGAAAGTGCTAGTCAAGGATTCTCTAAAGGTAAACATGCAGGTTGAGTCCGTGATTAAGAAAGCGAATGCAATGTTGTCACTTATCTCAAGAGGGTTGGAATATAAAAGCACCATTGTGCAACTGAGACTTTATAAAGCTCTGGTTAGGTCCCATTTGGAGTACTGTGTCCAGTTTTGGTCCCCACACCTCAGGAAGGACATACTGGCACTGGAACGTGTCCAGCGGAAATTCACACGGATGATCCCTGGAATGGTTGGTCTAACATACGATGAATGGCTGAGGATCCTGGGATTGTATTCATTGGAGTTTAGAAGATTAAGGGGAGACTTAATAGAAACGTACAAGATAATACATGGCTTGGAAAGGGTGGACACTCGGAAATTGTTTCCGTTAGGCGAGGAGACTAGGACCCGTGGACACAGCCTTAAAATTAGAGGGGGTCAATTCAGAACAGAAATGCGGAGACATTTCTTCAGCCAGAGAGTGGTGGGCCTGTGGAATTCATTGCCGCAGAGTGCAGTGGAGGCCGGGACGCTAAATGTCTTCAAGGCAGAGATTGATCGATTCTTGATGTCTCGAGGAATTAAGGGCTATGGGGAGAATGTGGGTAAGTGGAGTCGAAATGCCCATCAGCCATGATTGAATGGTGGAGTGGACCCGATGGGCCGAATAGCCTTACTTCCACTCCTATGTCTTATGGTCTTAAGTTGTTAGACGGAATCTGGAGGGACAGGACGTACATGTATTTGGAAAGTCAAAGACAGATTAGGGATAGTCAACATGGCTTGGTACATGGGAAATCATGTATCACAAACTTGATTGAGTGTTTTGAGGAAGTAACAAAGAGGATTGATGAGGGCAGAGAGGTTGATGTGATCTATATGGACTTCAGTAAGGCATTCGACAAGGTTCCCCATGGGAGACAGATTAGCAAGGTTAGATCTCACGGAATACAGGGAGAACTAGCCATTTGGACACAGAACTGGGTCAAAGGTAGAAGACAAAGGATGGTGGTGGAGGGTTGTTTTTCAGACTGAAGGCCTGTGACCAGTGGAGTGCCACAAGGATCGGTGCTGGGTCCTCTACTTTTTGTCATTTACATTAATGATTCGGATGCGGGCATAAAGGAGGTACAGTTAGTAAGTTTGCAGATGACACCAAAATTGGAGGTGTAGTGGACAGCGAAGAGGGTTACCCCAGATTACAACAGGATCTTGACTAGATGGGCCAATGGGCTGAGAAGTGGCAGATGGAGTTTAATTCAGATAAATGCAAGGTGCTGCATTTTGGGAAAGCAAATCTTAGCAGGACTTATACATTTAATGGTAAGGTCCTGGGGAGTGTTACTAACAAAGGGACCTTGGAGTGCAGGTTCATAGCTCCTGAACGTGGAGTCGCAGGTAGATAAGATAGTGAAGGCGGCGTTTGGTATGCTTTCCTTTATTGGTCAGAGTATTGAGTACAGGAGTTGGGAGGTCATGTTGCGCCTGTACAGGATATTGGTTAGGCCACTGTTGGAATATTGCGTGCAATATCAGAAAGATGTTGTGAAACTTGAAAGGGTTCAGAAAATATTTACAAGGATCTGGCAGGGTTGGAGGATTTGAGCTATAAGGAGAGGTTGAATAGGCTAGGGCTGTTTTCCCTGGAGCGTCGGAGGCTGATGGGTGACTTTATTAGAGGTTTACAAAATTGTGAGGGGCATGGATAAGGTAAATAGGCAAAGTCTTTTCCCTGGGGTCAGAACTGGAGTGCATAGGTTTAGGTGAGAGGGGAAAGATATAAAAGAGACCTAAAGGGCAGCTTTTTCATGCAGAGGGTGGTACGTGTATGGAATGAGCTGCCAGAGGAAGTGGTGGAGGCTGGTACAATTGCAACATTTAAGAGGCATTTGGATGGGTATATGGATAGGAAGGGTTTGGAGGAATATGGGCCAAGTTTTTTATTAGATTACTTAGTGTGGAAACAGGCCCTTTGGCCCAACAAGTCCACACCGGCCCACCGAAGAGCAACCCACCCACAGACCCATTCCCCTACAATTACCCCTGCACCTAACACTTCGGGCAATTTAACATGGCCAACTTCACCTAACCTGCACATTTTTGGACTGTGGGAGGAAACTGCATATGGAGCACCCGGAGAAAACCCACGCAGACACGGGGAGAATGTGCAAACTCCACACAGTCAGTCGCCTGAGGTGGGAATTGAACCCAGGTCTCTGGCGCTGTGAGGCAGCAGTGCTAACCACTGTGCTGCCCCCAAGTGTTGGCAGGTGGGACGAGAATGGGTTGGGATATCTGGTTGGCAAGGATGGGTTGGACCAAAGGATCTGTTTCCGTGCTGTGCATCTCTATGACTCTAAATGGACTGAGAAGAGCTAAGAGGCACAATAAAAGCTTGGCAAGAAGGATTAGGGAGAACCCAATGGCATTTTACTCAGATGTGAGGAATAAGAGAATGGTCAGGGAGAAGTGGGCCGATCAGGGATAGCGTAGGGAGCTTGTGTGTGGAGTCTGAGCAGATAGGGGAAGCTTTAAATGAGTTTTTTTGCTTCAGTTTACTAAGGAAAGGGACCTTGTTGTGAATGAGAACTTTGAGGAGCTAGGATACAGGCTTGACCAGATCAAGATTGATGAAGTTGATGTGCTGGAAATTTTGGCAAACATTAAGATTGATAAGTCCCCAGGGCCAGACCAGATTTATCCTAGGCTACTCTGGGAAGCAAGAAAGGAGGTTGCAAAGCCGCTGGCAAAGATCTTCACCTCCTCACTCTCCACGAGAGTTGTACCGGAGGATTGGAAGGAGGCGAATGCTCCTTTTTTCAAGAAGAGTAAGAGGGAAATCCCTGGCAATAACAGACCAGTCCTGACATCTGTGGTCAGCAAAGTGTTGGAAAGAATTCTGAGGAATAGGATTTATGACTATTTGGCAAAGCACAGCATGATTAAAGGCAGTCCGCATGGCTTTGTGAGGGGCAGGTCATGCCTCACGAATTTTATTGAGTTTCTTCGTGGAGGTGATAAGACATGTCGACGAAGGTTCCCCACGGTAGGCTCATTCATAAAGTCAGGAGGTACGGGAAACAGGGAGATTTGGCTATCTGGATTCAGAATTGATTGGCTGACAGAAGGCAGAGAGTGGTTGTAGATGGAAAGTATTCTGCCTGGAGGTGAGTGGTTTATGGGGTTCCACAGGGCTGTGTTCTTGGGCCTCTGCTCTTTGTAGTTTTTATAAATGACCTGGATGAGGAGGTTGAGGAGTGGGTTAGCAAATTTGCCGATGACACAAATGTTGGAGGTACCGTTGATAGTATCAAGGACTATTGCAGGCTGCAGCACAACATAGAAGGATGCAGAGCTGGGCTGAGAAATGGCAGATAGAGTTCAACCTGGATAAATGTGAAGTGATGCATTTTGGAAGGCCGAACTCAAATTCCACATGTAGGATTAAAGACAGGATTCTTGGCAGTGTGGAGGAACAGCGGGATCTGGGTGTGCAAGCATATAGATCCTTCAAGGTTGCCACCCACGTAGATAGGGCTGTGAGGAACGCATTTGATATTTTGGCTTTCATTAACAGGGGGATCGAGTTTAAGAGCCGTGAGGCTTTGCTACAGCTCTACAAGTCTCTGGTGAGATCATGGTTGGAATATTGGGTCCAGTCGATGGGAGAGGCCATTTTGGATTTGGTGCTCGGCAATGAGCCAGGACAGGTGTCAGATCTCGTGATGGGACAGCACTTTGGTGAAAGTGATCACAACTGCCTCACATTTAGCATAGCCTTGGAAAGTGAAAGGAGCAGTTACAAAGGGAAGATATTTAATAGGGGAAAAGGAAATTATGTCGCTATCAGACAGGAGTTGGGAAGTACAGACTGGGGGCAATTGTTCCACAGAAAGGGCACAGCAGACATGTGGAGACTATTTAAGGAGTAGTTGTTGAGAGTGATGCACAAATTTGTTCCTCTGAGATGGGTAAAAAAAGAGGTAAGATTAAGGAGCCTTGGATGAGAACAGAGGAGCTTCTCGTCAAAAGGAAGAAGGCAGCTTACGGGAGTGGAGGAAGCAAGGATCTAGCACAGCTTTAGAGGACTACAGACTTGCCAGAAAGGAGCTCAGAAATGGACTGAGGAGAGCCAGGAAGGGAGACGAAAAAGGCTTGGCAAGAAGGATTAGGAAGAACCTAAAGACGTTTTAACTCATATGTGAGGAATAAGAGAATGCTCAGTGAGCAGGTAGGGCCAATCAGGGATAGCGAAGGGAACTTGTGCGTGGAGTGTGAGCAGATAGGGGAAGCCCTAAATGAGTTTTTTGCTTTGGTTTTCACCAAGGAAAGAGAACTTGTTGTAAATGAAAACTTAGAGGAGCTGGGATACAGTCTTGACCAGATCAAGATTAATGAGGTTGATGTGCTAGACATTTTGGAAAGCATTAAGACTGATAAGTCCCCAGGGCAAGAGCAGATTTATCCTAAGCTGCTCCAGGAAGCACGAAAAGAGGTTGCTGAGCCACTGTAGAGGATATTTGTCTCCTCATTCTCCACGGGAGTTGTACCGGAGGATTGTAAGCAGGCAAACGCTGTTCCACTTTTCAAGAAGAGGAATATGGAAATCGCTTGCAATTACAGATCAGTTAGTCTTATGTCTGTGGTCAGCAAAGCTGTGCAAAGAATTCTGAGGGATAGGATTTAGAACTATTTGGCAAAGCATAGTGTGATTAAAGGCAATCAGCATGGTTTGTAAGCGGCAGGTCATGCCTCACAAATCTTATTGAGTTCTTTGAGAGGTGTCAAGACAGGCCGACAACAGTCGAGCAGTGGATGTGGTGTATATGGATTTCAGCAAGGCATTTGATAGGGTTCCCCATGGTAGGCTCATTCATAAAGTCAGGAAGTATGGGATAAAGGGAGATTTGGCTATCTGGATTCAGAATTGGTTGGCTGACAGAAGGCAAAGAGTGGTTGTAGATGGAAAGTATTCTGCCTGGAGAAGTGTTGAGTGGCGTCCCGCAGGGCTCTGTTCATGGGCCTCTGCTCTTTTGAGTTTTTATAAATGACATGGATGAGGAGGTTGAGGGGTGGGTGAATAAATTTGCAGATGACACAAAGGTTGGAGGTGTCGTCGATAGTATAGAGGACTACTGCAGACTGCAGCATGACATAGACAGGATGCAGAGCTGGGCTGAGAAAGGGCAGATGGAGTTCAACCTGGATAAATGTGAAATGATGCATTTTGGAAGGTCGAACTCGAATGCTGAATATAGGATTAAAGGCTTGAATCTTGGCAGAGTGGAGGAACAGATGGATCTGGGTGTGCAAGTACATAGATCAAAGTTGCCACCCAAGTGGATAGGGTTGTTAAGAAAGCATATGGTGTTTTGGCTTTCATTACCAAGGGTATTGAGTTTAAGAACTGTGAGGTTTTGCTGCAGCTCACAAGTCCCTGGTGAGACTTGGAATATTGTGTCCAGTTCTGGTCACCCTACTGTAGGAAAGATACAGAGGCTTTGGAGAGGGTGCAAAGAAGGTTTAGCAGGATGCTGCCTGGACTGGAGGGCTTGCCTAATGAAGAGAGGTTGACTAAGCTCGGAGTTTTCTCTCTGGAGAGAAGGAGAAAGAGAGGAGACCTGATCAAGATGTACAAAATACTGCGAGGAATGGATAGAATCAATAGCCAGAGACTTTTACCCTGGGCAGGATTGACGGCTACGAGCGGTCATAGTTTTAAGATATTAGGAGAAAGGTATAGAGGGGACGTCAGAGAAAGTTTCTTCATGCAGACAGTTGTGAATGCATGGAATGCGTTGCCAGCGGTGGTGGTGGAAGCTGAGTCGTTAGGGACATTTAAGCGACTGCTGGACATTCACATAGATAGCAATGAGTTGAGGGGTGCACAAGTTAAGTTATTTTATTTTACATTAGGATTAACCTTCGGCACAACATCGTGGGCCAAAGTGCCTGTTCTGTGCTGTACCTTTCTATGTTCTCACTGGATTGCAAGTTTGGGCTTTTCTCTTTCCCTTTTCATAGTGTTTAGAATTTCTTCCTATACTTTCACTGCATGATATTTGTATTGTCTTCCTCAAATACAACCACTTAATATATTCTTTTTTATGTTGCAGTTTCTGCACACAGCTTCTTTCTACCACCAATTTATTGCTGCATGACATGTGTTTCCAAACCAGTGGCAGTTATGTGTCTGTGTTGGTGTTTGTCCCTGGGCCACCATTTTGTGAACTCTCAGCCATCATTTTGTGAGGTGTTGAGCTTCCTTTGTAATGTTAAAAGATTAAGTTGTACTATCTCTCTGGACATTAATGTAATGTTAAAAGGTTAAACTCTACTGTCTTTCTCCAAGAAGCTGAACATTCTAAAAGTGGGTGGGGGCGATATTCTGTCTCACAAACAGCATGCAGGAATGTGGATGACTATCTGGAACTGATTTGCGTGTATTGTTGGTAAATCTAGAATGGTTAGAGTACATTTATACAAATGGGACAGACACTTGATAAATGGAGTCTTTGGTACCAGTTAGGAAATATTTGTCGCGACAATCCACATGACGGGTTAAATTATCAAAGATTGAGCGCTCAACTGAACAAGTTATTGGGAAATGAACAATGGCCATTGGGGAGATCTTGGGATCTAGATAAATGTTCAAAAGCAGAGGCAGAGGTGTGGAAGTCTAATATTTTGCAAAAATGGAAAGATTTAAATACTAACTGGAGGACGGTGGCCACCTGATTAAATTAAAAATCGTGTCAAATTTCTTCGGAATACACCGCTAAATGTAATAATGATAAAGGGAAAACCCTTTGTAAGGCTTTATGTGAAATGTATGAACTTAAATCAAAGCCTACTAAAGACAAAAGTGAGAAAACCGTCTCTCATGCACCATTGGACATGTCTGGACTCCAGACTTTATTTGATAGTTGGGAAGATTCCGACAGAAATGATGCTGGTTCTCCAGGCATGTCCACTATTTTACAATGTCAGAGGGACACCCCTGCTTCAGAAAAAGATATGTGGCAGAAATATTGCTGTGTGCATACCCCAGCTGGACAAAATGCCTTTGTTCGTTGACAATTTACACACAGACACTCACTTGGGAAATGGAGGAGTGAGCGCTCTTATTACAAACATGGTGGAGCACACACCTAAATGAGGCAGCTGAACAAAGGGCCAGGCATTGTCTTGTATGCCAGAAATTTAACCCAGGGAAACCGATTCGATGTACCAAAGAACTCCAGTCCCAAGTGGCTCCTTCAACACTTTACAACTGGACTTTATAGAATTACCACGAGTGTAATAGTACAAATATCGCCTTGTCATCATAGATACCATCAGCAAATGGTTATAGGCTTTCCCAACAACTAATAACAAACATCCAAATGGACCCAAATTCTCCTAAAATAAATAATCTCCTACTTTGGCATGCCTCAATGATGATCACCTGATAATGGAAAGATTAACCAAGAACTGTGTACCTTACTCAACATTGACCAGCAGTTCTATTGTGTACATCATCCGAAGGCAGCGGGAATAGTGGAATGTGCGAGTGGAATTCTGAAGGACAAATTTGCTAAACTCATTCTAGAAACAGGACTGAATTGGCTAAAGGTTCTGCCCCCTCGCCCTGTACCACATGCGCATTACTCCCCAAACCAGTACCAGTCTCACAGCAGTTGAAATAATGTGTGGTTACCCTGGACGAACTTCATGGGACAGCAACGAGGCTCCATCACCCCAGGTTGATCTGCATATAATGGGAGGTGAAAGGCAGTGTTATTTCAAACAACTAACGATGTCTCTAAAGTCTCTCCACTCAGAGGTGAAGGAAAACACCAAACCATCCCCTGATCGCGACAGTGACTAGAAAGGAGTAAAGACTGGAGAGTGGGTCCTAATCCGAAGCTGGGACCCCACTGGAAAGGACCATTCTAGGTGTTGCTCCGAATGCCCACCTCAGTGAAAGTCAAGGGAAAAGATTGCTGGATTCACCTGAGCGACTGTAAACGGTGGAAGATGCACCAACAGAAGAAAGAGGAAAAGGACTAAGAAGGACTGATTAAAAATTTTAATCTGTACTTCTGTATTGCCTGCTCTGCTATCGATACACCGTGTATCTCTAAACTTGCCTCCGGTAAGATGATAGGATGGGGTTACCAAGGGACATTAGTAGTATTATGATGGGCTTAGCAGGGATATGTCTACTTCTCCTAGGAGAAAGTGAGGACTGCAGATGCTGGAGATCAGAGCTGAAAATGTGTTGCTGAAAAAGTGCAGCAGGTCAGGCAGTATCCAAGGAGCAGGAGAATCGAAGTTTCGGGCATGAGCCCTTCTTCAGAAGGGCTCATGCCCGAAATGTCGATTCTCCTGCTCCTTGAATGCTGCCTGACCTGCTGCACTTTTCCAGCAACACATTTTCAGCTATGTCTACTTTTCTCCAACCAGGGTACCAAAGGGAGGGTCGAGATTTGAAGGCTGGGTAGACGTAAACAGGGGTCAATCATTTGTGCAGGAGAGACATTCTAACTTGTACCAATGAGCAAGGGAACTCGTTTAGGGTATGGAATGCTACTAAAATTGATTACTGCAATGGATTGCTTGTCCAAACAGTGGAAGCAGTCATGTTAGAAACATTTAAGGTGCATCTTGATAGGCACCTGAACAGGAAATTGAACAGGAGGACAGAAACCACATTAGGGCAATAAGTAGCATGTCATTAAAAAAGAGTAGGAATCAGCGCAGTCTTGGTGGGCTCTGTTCCTGTGCCATTTTGTACAATAGAAAATAGAAAAATAGAAAAAATACAGCGCAGTACAGGCCCTTCGGCCCTCGATGTTGTGCCGACCAAAGTCTACCTAACCTACACTAGCCCAATAACCTCCATATGCTTATCCAATGCCCGCTTAACTGACCATAAAGAGGGAGAGTTCACCACTGCTACTGGCAGGGCATTCCGTGAACTCACAACCCGCTGAGTAAAGAATCTACCCCTAACATCTGTCCTATACCTACCACCCCTTAATTTAAAGCTGTGTCCCCTAGTAACAGCTGACTCCATTAACAGAAAAAGGTTCTCAGTGTCTACCCTATCTAAACCCCTAATCATCTTGTACACCTCTAAAATGGATCCGATAGTGCCAAAGTCACCTGCCATGTGTATAAAAGTTGGTGAATTCTGCAAATATCTTGGAGCTAGCGCTGTGACGGTGACCTTATAGCACATAGAACATTACAGTGCAGTATAGGCCCTTCGGCCTTCGATGTCACGCTGACCTGTGAAACCAAACTGAAGCCCATCTAGACCTGTTAGCAATGTTGTGCCACAACTATTGGTGCTGGGTCCACTACTTTTCATCATTTGTATATCTGTAAATGATTTAGTGACACCAAGATGGAGTGGTGGACAGCGAAGAAGTTAGCTCAGAGTACAACAGGATCTTGATCAGATGGGCCAAGGAGTGGCAGATGGAGTTAAATTTAGATAAATGTGAGACGCTGAATTTTGGAAAGGCAAATCAGGGCAAGACTTATACACTTAAGGGCAAGGTCCTGGGGAGTGTTGCTCAACAAAGAAACCTTGGAGTGCAGGTTCACAGTCCCTTAAAAGTGGAGTTTCAGGTAGATAGAATAGTGAAGAAGGTGTTTGAAATGCTTTCTTTATTGGTCAATGCTTTGAGTATAGGAGTTGAGAGGTCATGCTGTGGTTGTACAGAACATTGGTTAGGCCGCTTTTGAAGTACTGTGTGTAATTGTGGTCTCCCTCCTTTGGAATGATGTTCTGTAACTTGAAAAAGTTTAGAAAATATTTACAGGGATGTTGCCATGGTTGGACGGTTGAAGCTGAATAGGTTAGGGCTGTTTTCCTTGGAGCATCGGAGGCTGAGGATTATAAAATAGAAATTTATAAAATCATGAGGGGCATGGATGGGGAAAATTGACAAGGCTTTTTCCCTGGGTTCACACCGTGACGTCACGATTTTACTGCTCCTCGGATGCTGATTAAACTGCTGTGCTCTTCCAGCACCACTCGAATCCAGAATCAGGTTTCCAGCATCTGCAGTCATTGTTTTTTCCCTGCGTTGGGGGACTTGTGGGCGGCACGGTGACACAGTGGTTAGCACTGCTTCCTCACAGCGCCAGAGACCTGGGTTCAATTCCCGCATCAGGCGACTCTCTGTGTGGAGTTTGCACATTCTCCCTGTGTCCTCGTGGGTTTTCTCCGGGTGCTCCGGTTTCCTCTCACAATCCAAAAATGTGCAGGGTAGGTGAATTGGCGAGGCTAAATTGCCTGTAGTGTTAGGTGAAAAGGTAAATGTAGGGGAATGGGTCTGGGTGATTTGCACTTTGCCGTGGACTTGTTGAGCCGAAGGGCCTGTTTCCACATTGTAAGTGATCTCCAGAACTAGAGTGTATAGATTGAGGATGAGAGGGGAAAGATTTAAAAAAAACCTAAGGGGCAACTTTTTCACACGAAGTAAGTAAATGGAATGAGCTGCCAGAAGAAGTGTTGGAGACTGGAAAAATGACAATATTTAAAAGGCAGTTGGATGGGTACATGAACAGGAAGGGCTTAGAGTGGTATGGGCCAATTGCTAGTAAATGGGACTAGATTAATTTATGATATCTGGTCAGCATGGAATAGTTGGACTGAAGTGTCTGTTTCCATGCTGTACATCTCTGTGACTCTAAGTGTGCTGCTACACTATTTAAAGTCATCGAGGGATTCACTTGAGCCCGATAGCTGCTTCTTTTTCCTGACTAGAGCTTCAATATCCCTCGTCAGCGAGGGATCCTTATACCTGTCAGCTTTTCTCTTTACCCTAACAGGGACATACTGTCCCTTGACTCTTCAAATTGCATTTTTAAGAGGCTACCATTTGCCAGTCGTTCCTTTTCCTGACTTGCATTAGTCATTCTACAGTCCTCTGATACTTCACCTGAGGCCAGAGAGGAATTAAAATTTTTTGTCAGAGCTCCTGCAATTTCCTGCCCTTCTTCCTGCAGCAACCTGGGATACCCCACTGCTCCACTATAGAATTATTTGCAAGGAACTGTTTCCAGTCCACTTTGGCCAGTTCCTGCTTTATTTTGATAAAATATGCCTTTACCCCATCCAAAGTGTTTTTTGCAAGCCACCTTTTCACTTGTCCTTAAGTAATTTGTTGTTTTCACTATCACGAAAATATTCCCCCACTGCTTCATCAAATACTCATCCAGCTTCTTTCCCCAGAATCAGATCCAGCACTGTGCTGTCCTAAATTGAGCCTTCTACATGTTACTGCAAACAAAACTCTGCTGGATTACATTCCAAGAAATCACCCCCTCTAAACCCTTTCACTCAGTACTTCTCAATGCAGACTGTCATAAATGCTTAGCCTTATCTTTGCACTAATGTGCTAAGGTCCTCCATAATTGAGGATGGAGATATTTGTACAGCCTTCTCCTCTAGGGAATTATTCATGACCAGACATGGCAAATTGCAGAGCTTAGGTCTGAACTGTTGGTTGTGAAATCACTTGGCCCTATCTATCATTGCACACAATTCTGGTCTCCCTCCTATCAGAAGGATGTTGTGAAACTTGAAAGGGTTCAGAAAACATTTACAAGATTGTTGCCAGGATTGCAGGGTTTGATCTACAGGAAAAGGCTGGGACTGTTTTACCTGGAAAGTCAGAGGCTGCTGAGGGGTGCCCTTATAAAACCATGAGGGACTTGGAAAGAGTAAATCGATAAGGTCTTTTCCCCAGGGTGGTTCCAGAACCAGAGGGTGAGGTTTAAGGTGAGAGGGGAAAAATTTAAAAAGGGTATAAGGGGCAATTTTTTCACACACACAGGATGTTGCGTGTATGGAATGAGCTACCAGAGGAAGTAGTGGAGGCTGATACAATGACATTTAAAAGACATCTGCATGGGCATATGAACAGGAAGGGTTTAGAGGGATATGGGTCAAGTACTGGCAAATGGGACTAGATTAGATTAGGATATCTGGTTGACATGGGTAAATTAGACTGAAGGGTCTGTTTCCATACTGTATATCTGCATGACTATATGCTGTTTAGCAAATAACTGTATTTTGTCACTTCATCATGTTGACACATCAGGTTTGCCTGGTGCTGCTCCATTGACCCTCTTAATTGTTTGATTCCTTGGTTTGATGAGTATGCTGGGCCATGCGATTACAGATTGCCTTAGAGTACAATTTGATTGCTGATGGTCAACAGCACCTCATGAATGTCCAGAATTGAGTTACAAGATCTGTCAGAAATCTATTGCATTTAGCAATGTGATAATGCTGTGCAATAGGATGAAAGATATTCTCAATGCGGCGCTGCAACTTTGTCTCCACAAGGATTGTAGAATGATCATTGTTAGGTTGAAGTCAAGTACATTTTTTTCCATGTTGTTCATTCCTTATCACTTGTGCAGACCCAGGCAGGAGGAAGCTATGTGCTTTAGGGTCAGCTCAGTAAGTGATGTGAGAAACAAAGCTCACACACTTCAATAATTTCAGTCCGAGACAAAATCTGAATCAGTAGTGTCCTTTATTTTACTGCAAGAGGATGTGATGTCCACTGTCTACAAGGCAAGGGACACACACTGAATTGCTCCTCCCCTGTTTACATCTTCCACTTCCCTAAGACTGACACCCATTACTCCTGTTTCTCTCTTGCCTTATCCGGCCTTGTCTGTGACAAAATGCTTATTTCTGGCCTCACAAGGCCGTTTGACCTCATCCCGCTGTGGGTCATTGTTAGGCATATCCTTTCTTCACCATTATCTACTCCCTCCATCTGTGCCTTCCCCAACCATACTGATCCTTGTGACCTTTTTAATTGGGGTTTGTTCCTGTATTTCTGTAAAAGTGGGAAACAGATGTTGTTACCTACTGCTTGTATAGGCGTATCTAGCTTAACTTCCTCCCCTCACAGCATCTTATCTATTCATCTGTAATATCTACCATTGTTTTGCAGTCATGTTTCATTCTTGCATACAATTTTAGCTAATTCAAAAACAATTATATGTTTCCTCCACATAGTTTCCATTCTTGTTGACTCTTGGCTGAAACAATTACACACTGGTGTGAGTTCATTTACTTTGTATAGGTAATTATAATTATAAAGTAACACTACTTTACCTATATGCCACAGTGGTGTTGCTGCCAAGCCACTCTTGGTGGTTAACACTGAAATGTCCCACAGCCTCCCTGACATTACAAGTGCTGGACATCGCTTTTCCAGTTAATTATCTGTCGGTGGGCCCCACATTTCTGGTTGGTCTTTTATTCTCTGCCTCACACTCTGATAACTCACCCTTGTCTCCTCGATGGCCTCCCATTGATCACCCGAGCGCTCGCGACTTTAATTTTAGCGCCAAGACCAACCGTCAGATCCTGTCTCCATGGCAACTCCCGCCACCAACCGCCGGCGGGTATTTAAGGCGCGGCCGGTAACGCCCTTTCCCCAGAGACGGCCCCGATCGGGATCGGGATAAAGATAAAGAGCGAACAGAGACAGATTTAAACAAAGAGGGTGCGGATTGGGGGGAAAGGCTGCGTGTGGCCGCCGGAAAAAGATAAATTTTGAAGCAAAACATCCCCGAGCGGTAACGGCGCTGGAGGGGCTGGGGCTAACCCCCTGACAAATCCCCCAAAACAGGTACTCTCTGCGGCCAGACACGGGGAAACAAATCCCCATTTCAGCGACTCTGACTGCAACAAAATAGGGCACTGCAAGGATAAAGATTTATCAATATCTGAGAAAGGAGCTGCCTTGAAACAGTTAAACTTTTCAGGGGCTGCAGTGGGATAACCTTTTCAAAGACAAAGCCTAGGGGCTGAATGGCCTCGTGGTTGCAATAGTCCTGTATGACTTGAGTTGGAGGGAAAATACTGAAACGATTGGGAAGTTGAGAAATTCACTGAATTGATTCTGCTTTAACGTGACAACCTGGAGGGAAGAAGAAGCTTGTGATAACTAGTTTCAATGTTATCTACATTGAAGTGACCACAGCTTGAGTGAATATTTCAAAGGCTTCTATTGATATAGAGGCTCTTTATGTGACCCAGTAGTGCTGTAGTTAACTGAACTTAGGGCAGTTTTTAAAAAAAATCAACAAGAGATCCCACCCACTTGAACAGTCTGATCCTCCAGTTTGATGATGAATCACCTTTTTTTTTACAAAAGCTTGGTTTTACTGCAACTCGTGGAGTTCAGTACTGATTTGAAATAACATTTCTCCAACAATTGTGTTGATGACTAAAAACTGGCCACAAGTAAGAACACAAGGCTGGGGAGATAGGACCTTTTCCCATCCTGGGATGTGATACTATTCTGTCTCAGTTATATTAAGAAAATCTGGGGTTTTAAAGTGAGGTACCTAAGGTAATGTTTGCCCATTCAATCTTGTTCCAACATCACACGTTTGAATGTTATAGTGACAGCTAGACTGATTAAAAATCAGACAACACTAGGTTTATAGCCCAACAGGCTTATTAGTAGTTGCAGCTTTTGGATGCTGCTTCTTCATCAGTAGCTGTGGAACAGAATCATAAGACACAATTTATAGGAAAAGATTAGTGTCATGCATCTGAAAAGATACATTGAACAAACTTAGATTGCTGTTAAGTCTTTCACTTTTAGAATAAGTTGCAGGATTTGGTTCATTAGTCTAGGTGGAATTTAGACATTAATCTAGCTCAAGGTTTTTGTCTGGGGACACTGGTCGCCAAACATGACCATGGCAGCTGGTGGAAATTGAAAATTAATCCTCATAATGTCCTGAATGCTTCATTTTTAAGTGAAAAGACCTATCTGGTTCACCAATGACCCTTTTTAAAAGAGAGCATGGCTTTATTTGGTCTGGCCTGTGTGTTCCACAGCAATGTGGCTGACTATCCTCTGACATGGATTAATGATTCATGCAACACAAGCGTAAGGGGAGATAGGGGGAAAAAATCTTAAATGCTGACCTTGCCAGCAGCATTCCATGGATAAGGTTTCACAGATTTGAGCTTGGGGGTAGGCAGTAACAAACTAAAGGGACAGCATTGGTGACCATCCAATACTGCATAGAAGAAACAAAGATGTCACAAGTGTCTTGGTTGAGATGTGCTTCAAAGTATAGGGGAAAATGGCATTTCTACCACTTGTATGAAAAGCAGTCTGTCTCATCTGATCCCCAGTGGATGCTGGTTTTAAGGTGGTGTCTGCAATACATTCTGTCATGATTCAGACCCATTGCAGGCATCAATGTAACAAGACTTGAGGACAGAAATGCATTCAAAAGTCTAAGCAATAGACAAGGATGGTGGCCACTCTAGCCATCCCAATAAGACTATCAAAATATCTCTAGAAGGATTCCCAATACAGTGATTATTTTAGTTGTAACAATGCTGGAAATCATCATAGTGTAGTTTTTTTTAAAATTTGTTTCTCCTGATCTTTCAAAAACACCAGAACAAATGGATGGCCTAGAACTCAGTTTTCACCTTCTCCAATGTCTGTGAATAACTAGAGGAGGGGGAATGAAAAAATTATGTAGGTGCCAATAAAGTAGAATTGATCACATATACATTTAGCCCTTTATTAAAATTCATTCATGGGCTGTAGATGTCATTGGCCAGGCTAGCATTTATTGCCCACCCTTAACTGCCCTCTGGAAAATTGTCAAATCACTTTGCTATGGGTCTGGTGTCAGTTTATGAATTAGCAATTATGGGTTGCGAGAATAGTGGTGCTGGAAAAGCACAGCTGGTCAGGCAACATTGGAGGAGCAGGAATGTCAATGTTTTGGGGCAAAAGCCCTTCAGGGAATTATGGGTTGCTTTGCCATCTTTGCATATTGCCCACAAAGACCTCTGGTTGACAAAGGGACACTGCTCATGTTCAGCTGGTTTGTGACTATTGCAAGATGTTCCTTCATAATCCACTTTTTGAGTCTGAATCAAAGTCACTTCAAAGGTTTTGTCTCATTCCACTGATCTGAAGATGTATATCTGACAAGTGGGGATACCCTCTGAAATGGTTCTGGTAAAAAGTATAGGCAACTCCTTTTGTGTTTTGGATACCCAAGTGGTCTGTGAATTATACTCTGACCTGCAATGTTTAATACAAATGCTGGAAAAGTCTGTACTGCATTATTTGAAGTGTATGCTATAACAGTTTATGTAGTCCTGGATGGTGTTGCACATCTGTTGTAATGTTGATATTTCTCCTCTGGTTCCTATTTATTCTTTCACCTTGCCTTTTAAAATGATGACCTCTAATCCTTGGTTTCCCCAACCCTGGTGAAAAAAGGTACTGGGAGTGGGGGTTAGGTTGGTGGGGGGTGTGGACCTGACGAGGGAATCACGGAGGGAGTGGTCTCTCCGGAATGCTGATTGGGGAGGGAAATATATCCCTGGTCGTGGGGTCTGTTTGGAGGTGGTGGAAATGACGGAGGATGATATGATGTATCTGGAGTTGGTGGGGTTGTAGGTGAGGACCAGTGGGGTTCTGTCCTGGTGGTGATTGGAGGGGCAGGATTCAAGGGCAGAGGTGTGGGAAGTGGAGGAGATGCGGTGGAGAGCATCGTCAACCATATCAGAGGGGAAATTGCGGTCTTTGAAGAAGGCGGCCATTTGGGCTGTTCGGTAGTGGAATTGGTCTTCCTGGGAGCAGATGTGGTGGAGGCGAAGGAATTGGGAATATGGGGTGGCAGGGTGGGAGGAGGTGTAATCTAGGTAGCTGTGGGAGTTGGTCAGTTTGTAGTAAATGTCTGTTAAGTCGGTCACCTGAGATAGAAATGGAGAGGTCTAGGAAGGGGAGGGGGGAGTCTGAAATGGTTCAGGTAAATTTGATGTCCGGGTGGAAGTGGATGAACTGTTCAACCTCCTTGTGGGAGCACGTGGTAGCGCCAATACAATCATCGATGTAGCGAAGGAAAAGGGGGTGTGGTGCCAGTGTAGCTGCGGAAGATGGACTGTTCCACATCTCCGACGAAGAGACAGGCGTAGCTGGGGCCCATGCGGGTGCCCATGGCTACCCCTTTGGTTTGGAGGAAGTGGGAGGATTGGAAGGAGAAGTTGTTGAGAGTGAGGACTAGTTCAGTCAGTTGAAGGAGGGTGTCAGTGGAAGGGTACTGATTGGGTCGGCGGGAGAAGAAGAATCGGAGGGCTTGGAGGCCTTCGTGTTGGGGGATGGAAGTGTATAGGGACTGGATGACCATCGTGAAGATAAGGTGTTGGGGGCTGGGGAAGCCTGAAGAAGGGCCTGTGCCCGAAACGTCGATTCTCCTGTTCCTCGGATGCTGCCTGGCCTGCTGTTTTATCCAGCACCACACTTTTTTTTAACTCTGGTCTCCAGCATCTGCAGTCCTCACTTTCTCCCTGTAAAGAAAACAGCTTGGCTTGTCCAATCTCTCTAAATTTCAGTTCCTTGGGTAAGATATTGCATTGACAAAATTGTACTGTTTGTTTAAAAAAAACTGAGCTTAAAGTACAAATGTTAAATGCACTTCAGATGGTCTGTCTGCTGTAACCGTAGAATGAAGTGGAGGTGCTAGTGCTGGATTAGGTCAGAAGTCACATGACATTAGGTTATATTCCCAATAGATTTATTTGGAATCACAAGTTTTCAGAATACTGCTCTTTTTGTCGGGTTGGATTATAACCTGGTGTTTTATGATGATTTCTGACCATACCATTCAGCAGTGTTCTACTTTGTTTCAATCACTTGATTCACCAAAATGTCCATGGCAGTGGAATTTTTCTTCAAGCTTACGGTGACTGTTGCTTGTAGAGGAGGAAAGAAGCCGCCTGAGAAATCTTCTCTGCATTTTATACGGATCACGTCTTGGGTTTGAGAGCAATGGCATTAGCCCTTACTCCAGACATTATCAGATGGAATGCTTGTTTCCTAACACTAAGGAAACCCATGAGTGAAGCAAGTGACAAGCATACGAGGCTGAAATTTGAGCCTATCAGCTGTTTATATTGATCAAAGCTTTCTATTAAGAAACCCTGCGGACTGAGAATTGATGTATTTTGAAGAGTTGCAAATTCAAATTTCATCCTCCGATGGTATTTTCTTCTAATCCATTTCAATGGTGGTGGAAATCAACTAGAGATGGGGCTGTTCCATAGGGGCTTTGAGAATAGATAAAGTAATGTGTTTTGTGGTTTTTCAAGCTGCTGTCTATTTTTGGGGTGTTCCTTGCTCAATATATTACGGGCAGGAGAGAGAATCAACTGACCACAACCTGTTGAGACCTGCTTCTATCACCAATGAAACAGTAGTACTAGCAGAGGCTGTAACCATAAGACCATAAGACATAGGAGTGGAAGTAAGGCCATTTGGCCCATCAAGTCCGCTCCGCCATTCAATCATGGCTGATCGGCATTTCAACTTCACTTACCAGCGTTCTCCCCGTAGCCCTTAATTCCTCGAGACAACAAGAATCTATCAATCTTGGCCTTGAAGACATTTAGCGTCCCGGCCTCCACTGCACTCTGCGGCAATGAATTTCAATGGCCCCCCACCCTCTGGCTGAAGAAATGTCTCCGCATTTCTGTTCTGAATTGACCCCCTCTAATTTTAAGGCTGTGTCCACGGGTCCTAGTCTGCTCGCCTAACGGAAACAATTTCCTAGCGTCCACCCTTTCCAAGCCATGTATTATCTTGTACGTCTCTGTTAAGTCTCCCCTCAATCTTCTAAACTCCAATGAATACAATCCCAGGATCCTCAGCCGTTCCTCATAGGTTAGACCTGCCATTCCAGGGATCATCCGTGTGAATCTCCGCTGGACATGTTCCAGTGCCAGTATGTCCTTCCTGAGGTGTGGGGACCAAAACTGGACACAGTACTCCAAATGGAGCCTAACCAGAGCTTTATAAAGTCTCAGTAGCATATCTCTGCTTTTATATTCCAACCCTCTTGAGATAAGAGACAACATTGCATTCGCTTTCTTAATCACGGACTCAACCTGCATGTTTACCTTTAGAGAATCCTCGACTAGCACTCCCAGATCCCTTTGTACTTTGGCTTTACTAATTTTCTCACCATTTAGAAAGTAATCTATGCTTTTATTCTTTTTGCCAAAGTGCAAGACCTCGCACTTGCTCACGTTAAATTGCATCAGCCATTTCCTGGACCACTCTCCCAACCTGTCTAGATCCTTCTGTAGCCTCCCCACTTTCTCAGTACTACCTGCCTGTCCACCTAACTTCGTATCATCGGCAAACTTCGCTAGAATGCCCCCAGTCCCCTCATCCAAATCATTAATATATAATACGAATAGCTGTGGCCCCAACACTGAACCCTGCGGGACACTGCTCGTCATCGGCTGCCATTCTGAAAAGAACCTTTTATCACAACTCTCTGCCTTCTGTCAGACAGCCAATCCTCAATCCATCCCAGCAGCTCACCTCAAACACCATGGGCCCTCACCTTGCTCAGCAGCCTCCCGTGTGGCACCTTATCAAAGGCCTTTTCAAAGTCCAGATAGACCACATCCACTGGGTTTCCCTGGTCTAACCTACTTGTTACCTCTTCAAAAAATTCCAACAGGTTTGTCCCCTTAGTAAAACCATGTTGACTTGTTCTAATCAGACTCTGCTCTTCCAAGAATTTAGAAACCTCATCCTTAATGATGGATTCTAGAATTTTACCAACAACCGAGATTAAGCTGATTGGCCTATAATTTTCCATCTTTTGTCTTGATCCTTTTCTTGAACAAGGGGGTTACAACAGCAATCTTCCAATCATCCAGGACTTTCCCTGACTCTAGTGACTCTTGAAAGATCTCAACCAATGCCTCCGCTATTTCCTCAGCCACCTCTCTCAGAACTCTAGGGTGTATCCCATCGGGGCCAGGAGATTTATCAATTTGAAGACTTTTTAACTTTTCTAGCACTATCTCTTTTGTAACGGCAACCATACTCAACTCAGCCCCGTGACTCCCTTTAATTTTTGGGATATAACTCATGTCTTCCACTGTGAAAACTGACGCAAAGTACTTGTTAAGTTCTCCTGCTATTTCCTTATCTCCCATCACTAGGCTTCCTGCATCTGTTTGAAGTAGCCCAATGTCTACTTTTGCCTGTCGTTTGTTTCTTAGGTACTGAAAGAAACTTTTACTATCATTTCTAATATTACTGGCTAGCCTACCTTCATATTTGATCTTCTCATTTCTTATTACACTCTTTGTTATCCTCTGTTTGTTTTTGTATCCTTCCCAATCTTCTGATTTCCCACTGTTCTTGGCCACTTTATAGGATCTCTCTTTTTCTTTAATACATTTCCTGACTTCCTTTGTCAGCCATGGTTATCTAATCAGTTCCCGGATAATCTTTCTTTTCTTAAGGATGAACCTCTGTACAGTGTCCTCAATTATACCAACAAACTCCTGCCATTTTTGCTCTACTGTGTTCCTGGTTAGCTTCTGCTTCCAGTCTATTTTTGTCAGTTCCTCTCTCATGCCCTCATAATTACCTTTATTTAACTGTAACACCATTACATCGATTTTGCCTTCTCTCTTTCAAACTCCAGACTGAACTCTACCATATTATGATCGCTACTTCCTAAGGGTTCCCTTACTTTAAGATCTTTTATAGAGTCTGGTTCATTGCAAAGCACGAGGTCCAGAATAGCCTGCTCCCTTGTGGGCTCCATGACAAGCTGTTCCAAATAGCCATCCTGTAAGCATTCCATGAATTCCCTTTCTTTGGATCCACTAGCAACATTATTTACCCAATCCACCTGCATATTGAAGTCTCCCATGATCACCGTGACCTTGCCTTTGTGACATGCCATCTCTATTTCACGGTACATAGAACATAGAAAAATACAGCGCAGTACAGGCCCTTCGGCCCTCAATGTTGCGCCGACCGAATCCTACCTAACCTACACTAGCCCAATAACTTCCAAATGCCTATCCAATGCCCGCTTAAATGACCATAAAGAGGGAGAGTTCACCACTGCTACTGGCATGGCATTCCATGAACTCACAACCCGCTGTGTAAAGAATCTACCCCTAACATCTGTCCTATACCTTCCACCCCTTAATTTAAAGCTGTGTCCCCTTGTAACAGCTGACTCCATTAGCGGTAAAAGGTTCTCAGTGTCTACCCTATCTAAACCCCTAATCATCTTGTACACCTCTATCAAATCTCCCCTATACCTTCTTTTCTCCAATGAGAACAGCCCCAAGTGCCTCAGTCTTTCCTCATACGATTTTCCTATCATACCAGGCAACATCCTGGTAAACCTCCACTGCACTCGTTCCAATGCCTCCACATCCTTCCTATAGTATGGCGACCAAAACTGCACACAATACTCCAGATGAGGCCGCACCAGAGTCTTATACAACTGCAACATTACCTCAGGACTCCGGAACTCAATTCCTCTGCCAATAAAGCCCAGTACACCATATGCCTTCCTCACAGCACTATTTACCTGGGTGGCAACTTTCAGAGATCTGTGTACATGGACACCAAGATCCCTCTGCTCATCCACACTACCAAGTAGCCTACCATTAGCCCAATAATCCATCTTCTTGTTACTCCTCCCAAAGTGAATGACTTCACACTTAGCTACATTGAATTCCATTTGCCACCTTTCTGCCCAGCTTTGCAACTTGTCTATATCCCGCTGTAACCAGCCACATCCTTCCTCACTATCCACAACTCCACCGACTTTTGTGTCATCCGCAAACTTACTCACCCAGCTTTCAAGCCCCTCCTCCAGATCATTTATAAAGATAACAAAAAGCAATGGTCCCAAAACAGATCCTTGTGGTACACCGCTAGTAACTGCACTCCAAGATGAACCTATACCATCAACTACTACCCTCTGTCTCCTTCCAGCCAGCCAATTCCTAATCCAAACCTCTAATGCACCCTCAATGCCATACCTCCGTAGTTTTTGCATTAGCCTACCATGGGGTACCTTATCGAACGCCTTACTAAAATCCATATACACAACATCTACTGCTTTACCCTCGTCCACCTCCTTAGTCACCTGCTCAAAGAACTCAATAAGGTTTGTGAGGCACGACCTGCCCTTCACAAAACCATGCTGACTATCCTTGATCACGTTATTCCTATCCAGATGTTCATAAATCCTATCCCTTACAATTCTCTCTAAGACTTTGCCAACGACAGAAGTCAGACTCACTGGCCTATAGTTACTCGGGCTATCCCTACTCCCCTTCTTGAACAAGGGGACCACATTCGCCATCCTCCAGTCTTCTGGTACTATTCCCGTTGACAATGACAACATAAAAATCCAGGCCAATGGCTCTGCTATCTCCTCCCTAGCTTCCCAGAGGATCCTAGGGTAAATGCCATCAAGCCCAGGAGACTTATCTATTTTCATCCTTTCCAGTATTCCCAAAACCTCTTCCCTACATACTTCAATGCCATCCATTCTAATCACTTGTGACTCAATATTCACACCAGCAACAGTGTCCTGTTCCTGAGTGAATACTGACGAAAAGTATTGATTTAGTGTCTCTCCAATCTCCTCCGCCTCCACGCACAACTTCCCACTACTATCCTTGACTGGACCGATACCTACCCTAGTCATCCTTTTATTCCTGACATACCTATAGAAAGCCTTTGGATTTTCCCTAATCCTACCAGCTAAGGACTTTTCATGTCCCCTTCTCGCTGCTCTTAGCTCTCTCTTTAGATCCTTCCTGGCTACCTTATAACTCTCAATCGCCCCAACTGAACCTTCACGCCTCATCTTTACATATGCCGCCTTCTTCCCTTTCACAAGGGATTCCAATTCCTTATTAAACCACGGCTCCCTCACAAGACCCTTAACTCCATGCCTGATTGGTACATACTTATCAAGGACACTCAGTAGCTGTTCCTTGAACAATCTCCACATATCATTAGTATTCTTCTCTTGAAGCCTGTTTTTCCAATCCACACATCCTAAGTCATGCCTCACCGCATCATAATTTCCCTGCCCCCAGCTATAACTCTTGCCCTGCAGTGCACACTTATCCCTCTCCATCACTAAAGTAAAAGTCACCGAGTTGTGGTCACTGTCCCCGAAGTGCTCACCTACCTCCAAGTCTAACACCTGGCCTGGTTCATTACCTAGAACCAAATCCAGTATAGCCTCACCTCTTGTTGGTCTGTCTACATATTGTGTCAGGAAACCCTCCTGCACACATTGGACAAACACCAACCCATCTAACGACCTCGAGCTATAGCTTTCCCAGTCAATATCTGGGAAGTTAAAGTCCCCCATAACAACCACCCTGCTACTTTCACTCTTCTCCTGAATCATCCTCGCAATACTATCCTCTACTTCTCTCGGACTATTAGGAGGCCTGTAGAAAACACCTAACAGGGTGACCTCACCTTTCCTATTTCTAACCTCAGCCCAAACTACCTCAGATGGCAAGTCTTCCTCCATCGTCCTTTCCACCGCTGTAATACTATCCTTGACAAGTAATGCAACACCTCCCCCTCTTTTACCCCCATGTCTGACCCTACTAAAACATTTAAACCCTGGAACCTGCAACAGCCATTCTTGCCCCTGTTCTACCCACGTCCCTGTAATGGCCACAACATCGAAGTCCCAGGTACCAACCCACGCTGCAAGTTCACCTACCTTATTTCTTATACTTCTGGCATTGAAGTATACACACTTTAAGCCACCCTTCTGTTTACAGGCACCCTCCTTCGAGATTGCTGCCTTGTTCATAACCTCCCTACACTCAAGGTCCTGTACCCTAAAGCTACAGTCCAGGTTCCCATGCCCCAGCGGAGTTAGTTTAAACCCTCCCAAAGAGCACTAGCAAACCTCCCCCCAAGGATACTGGTGCCCCTCAGGTTCAGGTGTAGACCATCCTTTTTATAGAGGTCCCACCTTCCCCAGGAAGAACCCCAGTTGTCCAGAAACCGGAATCCCTCTCTCCTGCACCATCCCTGTAGCCACGCGTTTAACTGCTCTCTCTCCCTGTTCCTCGACTCTCTATCACGTGGCACAGGTAACAAACCAGAGACAACAACTCTGTTTGTTCTAACTCTGAGCTTCCAACCTAGCTCCCTGAGAACCTGCCTGACATCCTCACCCCTCTTCCTACCTATATCGTTGGTGCCAACGTGGACCACGATCTGGGACTGCTCCCCCTCCCCCTTAAGGACCCGGAAAACACGATCAGAGACATCACGTACCCTTGCACCTAGAAGGCAACATACCAATCGTGAGTCTCTGTCACCCCCACAAAACCGCCTATCTGTACCCCTCACTATTGAGTCCCCAAGAACTATCGCTCTACCTTTCTCCACCCTTCCCTTCTGAGCAACGGGGCCAGGCTCCGTGCCAGAGGCCTGAACCTCGTTGCTTGCCCCTAGTAAGTCATCCCCCCCACAAGTATCCAAAACGGTATACTTGTTCTTGAGGGGAATGACCGCAGGGGGTCCCTGCACTGGCTGCTTCCTCCCACTCCCCCTCACTGTTACCCATCTGTCTATAACTTTCGGAGTAACTACTTCCCTAAAGCTCCGATCTATGACCTCCTCTGCCTCCCGAATGATCCGCAGTTCATCCAACTCCAGCTCCAGTTCCCTAACACGGGCTTGGAGGAGCTGGAGATAGGTGCACTTCTTGCAAGTGTAATCAGCAGGGACGCTAATGGCTTCCCTCACCTCATACATGTTGCAAGAGGAACATTGCACTGTCTGCACTGCCATCCCTCTAAAAAGTAAGCTTTCTTTTTTAAAAAAAAACTAAATCTAAAGAAACAAACAAGCAAAATGCAGCACTTACCTGCTAGTCACAACTGGTCTTATTATTAGGTTAGAGGAGGAGGACGGGTGGGAGGCACTACTCGTGTAGTGCCTCGAGTTATTCGCCTGCGCGTTTAAATAAGGAAAAAAAAACCCTACCCAGGTAACCTAGCGCGACACTAGCTTCCGGGTCTGCTAAGCGCTTTTTTTTTAAAAAAAAACTTCAAATTTTTAACTGTTAAACAAACGACACTAACTGGAACTTACCAAACAGCCGTCACGTGGTCCACCGAGAGACTGAGACATGTTGCGTCCCTGGTCCTGACTACTGTTAGGAGGTCTATACACAACTCCAATTATGGTTTTTTAGCTTTTGTGGTTCCTCAATTCCACCCACACAGACTCCACATCATCCGACGCTATGTCATTCAATACCATTGATTTAATTTTGTTCTTAACTAACAAGGCAACTCCACCCTCTCTGCCCACCTCTGTCTTTTCGATAAGTTGAAAAACCACGGAGGTTTAACTGCCAGTCCTGACCCCCCTGTAACCAAGTCTCTGATGCTTACCACATCATAATCATTCACTATTATCTGTGCCATTAGTTCATCGGCTTTGTTATGAATGCTACGAGCATTCAGGTAAAGTGCCTTAATACTAACTTTCTTATCATTAGAGATGTTGGAAGTCATATGATGTCCTAAGTTATCCTTGCTTTTTTCTGCATTCTCAGTCTGCCTCAATTTTAAATCCGCCTGGACACATGCTATCCTGCTGCTTATCTTTCCATTTAACGCCATACTCCCTGTCGCTTTCACTTTCCCTTCCCCCCCCCCCCCCCCCCCCCCCCAACTCAGAAATTTAAAGTCCTACTGACCACCCTATTTATCCTCTTCGCTAGAACATTGGTACCTGATCGGTTCAGGTGGAGACCGTCCCAACGGTACAGATCCCCCCTGTTCCAAAACTGATGCCAATGCCCTATGAAGTGGAATCCCTCTTTCCCACACCAATCCCTTAGCCACGTGTTTACTTGCCTAATTTTCTTGTCCCTATGCCAATTGGCACGTGGCTCGGGCAGTAATCCGGAGATTATGACCCTTGAGGACCTGTGCTTCAATTTCCTGCCTAGTGCTTTGTAATCCCCAAACAGGTCCTCCACCCTAGCTTTGCCTATGTTGTTAGTACCCACGTGGACCACAACAACTGGATCCTTCCACTCCAATATCCTTTCAAGCCGGTCGGAGGTGTCCCGCACCCTGGCACCGGGCAGGCAACACACCATTTCCACTGGCAAACAAGATTTGGATTTGATGTAGCTCCGGTGCACCTCTGCAATTGATTTGTAGTCCAGACTTTTCAGGACCACTTACCACAACTGGATTCTTGGGCAGCAAGAGACTAAGCAGTTGAATTTATTGTCAAGTGTACCAAGGCACAGTGAAAAGCTTTGTCTTGCGAGCAATACAGGCAGATAACATAGTTAAGGAGCATCGATAACTAAATAATAGGTACCGGCAAAAAACAAAAACACAGGTACAGGCGAATGTTAAGAGTTTGAGTCCATTCAGTATTCTTACAACAGTAGGGTAGGTGTTTCAAAACTGGTTGGTGCGTGTGTTCAGGCTTCTATACCTTCTCCAGTGCTGAGTGTTAGGATGAAATATTGTCCCCAACCTTACTGAGTTTCCTGACCCACTGGCCACAGGATCCAGTTGCAGATAGTGGGGCCAAGTCCGAGATCAGTCAAGTAATCAGTCTCAAGGGGTTAATAGTGTTGACTACAGTTCAGCCTTCAATGAGTAGGATTCTTACATAACTGTTCTTGATATGAGGGAGGATTTAAGGGCAAGTGATATGGCATCTGATGCGGATCCTTGGTCCGACAGACAAATTTGGAGTGGGTTAAGAGTAGTGGGGGAGGCTGGAGTTCATTAATGCCATGACTAGCCTTTCAAAGCACTTCTTGACCACTAAAGTTAGGACACTGGGCGGTAGTCATTGAGACGTGCTGTATGAGCCACCTTAGGCACAGGGATGATGTTGGCCTTCTTGAAAACAGGCAGGGACAGTGGCCTGCTGCAGGGAGAGGTTGAAGATGTCCGATAAGACCTCTCAGTTGATCTGCGCATGCTGAGTGCATGGCCTGGTACTCTGTCTGGTCACATCGCTTTCCTTGGATTTGCACAAAGGAAAATTAATCTGACCTCTGATGCAGTGACTGGGATAGGTTCATCAGGAGTTGTCAGAATAGGTGTTACCTCTCTGCTGAAATTCTGCTTAATGTGAGCAGAGAAGGCATTGAGACGATCTGGGAAGGATGTGTCATCGTCTGCTATCAGGTGTATGTATGTTGTCACGTTTAGCTTTCCTCCAGTTCTTAAAAGATTAGCATTGCACGTTGAAAGGATGACTGAAATTACCCCAGAGGTGCTGTCCCATCTTTATGCATGTTGCCATAGAATAATATTGGGAATGAGGATTTGTGCCTAAGAAAAAGGGGCACTACTCATGTCCAGCTGGTTTTTGACAATTGCAAGACCTTCCTCCGTTATTCCTTTTTGTTCTGCATTGCCTGAGTCAAAGCCACTTAGTTTTGTTTTCTCCTCCCACTTAACCAAAACAACTAGGATGCGCTTTTGAAATGGTTGCTTAACAGGTCATGGTAAACTTTTTCAACAACTCCTTGAGTATCCAAAGCACTAAAATAGCCTGTGGATAATATAATAGTTGAGGCTGTGCACCTGGCAGTGGAGATAAATCACTCCAAATATAGTGTCTGGAACAGGGTTTGAAGATGAGCAAGTTTCTGCTCAGCTACAAATGTAGATTCAGTGCCTGACAACCCTCCTGAAGCAAGAGATGCCAAATCTCAGCAGCAACTGCAATGCAACAGCTGTTCCCCCAGAAGTGGCGACCAAGGCCAAGCAAATTTATAATCTGTGGTGATTATAGAGAAATCTGAGCCCAAATCTAAGTCCCATGTATGTGATCCACCCTTTAAAACCCCTTTTCTATTAAAGAATAAAAAGGTGGTTGACAGGGCAACCAGGGCCCAGTCCCACTGAGAAAATTTGATCAGGTCTCAGATATTAAAATGGTTTCTCTAACTCTTAACCTTGTAGGACTGATGAAGGACTTTTGCCCGAAATGTTGATTGTCTTGCTCCTCAGATGCTGCCTGACCTGTGCTTTTTCAGCATCACTCTAATCTCCAGCATCTGCAGTACCCACTTTTGCCTACGATGTAGCACTGGTTGGGATCAGTGGTGTTGTCCAGTATAATGTCATCTGCTGAGACCAGTTCTTGGTGGTGAAGTCTGCATCCTCATTGCAGCAGGGCAATGATTTGTGGCCCAAGACTATTTAAAAATTTCTCTCCCACCTTCCTCTGACCACCCCTTGCCCCCAAACTAAAAAGTGCACTTTGTCGATGGAACAAAGGTTGAAGAATACTTTAAAAGAAGCTTGTTTGCTGCGATCCAGCCCGTGAAATATATAGTTATTCGATAAGTGTCACATCTCCTAGTGGGCAGAGCAATGGAGCAAACCAGCTGGTGCTGGGTCATTGACACAGCTACCACACTAAAGGATCTCCAGTGGGAAATGGAGATCTAAGAAGTTAGCTCCCCTTTTGAAAATGACTGTAAGGTGACTCAGATTCAGTTTTTTAGAACTGATTCACCCAGGCTAATTTCTTGGAGTGGTGAGTATCTCGCTGGAAGCGTACTATCTTTTTTTTCCCTAATGTAGAAATAGAACAAAGAAAAGTACAGCACAGAACTGGCCCTTTGGTCCACAATGTTGTGTTGAGGATTAATCCTAATGCGCATGTCCAGCAGTCACTTGAATGTCCCCAATGACTCCGCTTCCACCACTACTGCTGGCAATGCATTCATAACTCTGTGTAAAGAACCTTCCTCTGACATCTGGTCTATACCTTTCTCTCACTATCTTAAAAACTATGACCCCTCTTGCCAGTCAATCCTGCCCTGGGGAAAAGTGTCTGGCTATTGATTCTATCCATGCCTTTCATTATCTTGTGCAACTCGATCAGGTCTCCTCTCTTCCTCCTCCTCTCCAGAGAGAAAAGTCCGAGCTTGGTCAAACCTCTCTTCTTAAGGCAAGCACTCCAGTCCAGGCAGCATCCTGGTAAACCTTCTTTGCACCCTCTCCAAAGTCTCTGTATCTTTCCAGTAGTAAGGTGATCAGAACTGGACACAATATTCCAATTGTGGTCTCACCAGGGACTTGTAGAGCTGCAGCACAACTTCACAGTTCTTAAACTCAATCTTCCTGTTTTATATTAGATTACTTACAGTATGGAAACAAGGCCTTCGAACCAGCAAGTCCATACTGACCCTCCGACGCGTAACCCACCCAGACCCATTCCCCTACATTTTCCCCTTCACATAACACTGGGGGCAATTTAGCATGGCCAATTCACCTAACCTGCACATTTTTGGACTGTGGAGCACCCGGAGAAAACCCACGCAGACACTGGGAGAATGTGCAAACTCCACACAGTCAGTCGCCTGAGGCAGGATTAAATCCTGCCTCTGACGCTGTGAGGCAGCAGTGCTAACCACTGTGCCACTGTGCTGCCCATCCTGTTAATGAAAGCCAAAACACCATATGCTTTCTTAACAACCCTATCCACTTGAGTGGCAACTTTGAGGGATCTGTGTACTTGAACACCAAGATCCCTCTGATCCTCCACATTGCCAAGAATCCTGTCTTTAATCCTATATTCAACATTCAAATTCGACCTTCCAAAATGCATCACTTCGCATTTATCCAGGTTGAACTCCATCTGCCATTTCTCAGCCCAGCTCTGCATCCTGTATATGTCACGCTGCAGCCTGCAGTAGCCCTTTGTACTATCAACGGCGCCTCCAACCTTTTGTCATATGCAAATTTACTAACCCACCCCTCAACCTTCTCATCCATGTCATTTTTAAATATTAGTATGTAGGGTCAGTTGCACTCAGGCCTGGTCTTAATGGGTCAGAGTCTGAGTTCTCCATGTCTGCATTTTCTTTCCTGTCTTTGCTTAAGGAGTATTTTGGATGCTTTTTGATATTATTAGTCTGACTGACTGAGATGTAAAATCCTGTTTTAAAGGGAGGACTGTTCCCTTAATCAAAGGGCATCTCTTGACATGGCTCAGCAAGCCTCGTGAAAAGTATGTGATTCTCAAAAAAAAGCTTATACTTGCTGAATAAAAATGTGGCTGTTTACAAGCTGGCTTGTAAGAATCTCAAGAAAGGAACCTAACATTTGGCGATGAGAGTGGGATTCAAACATATGTGGAACCTCAAGGCAGATTTAAGCAAGTGATGGTCTGTGTGGCAGTAACGGGAGATGATGGGTCCACTAGGTAAAATTTACCTTGATCTCTCACTAAACCTATCACTCAGTCATCCCCTCGGACTCTGTAGTGATGGAATCTGAGAACTTACGCACTTATATACCAATGAGTTGTCTCAGGAAGGTTAGAGTCCTCAACTATAAGTTCTCAAAGGGAGGTTAGAGTCCTTTAATATCAGGATTTGAGGCTCTGGAACATAGCATGTATGATAAAGGATAACTACTGTGTCTGTCTCAATCACACTGTCTTAGAACACAGAACAATACAGCCCTTCAGCCCTCGATGTTGTGCCGACCTGTGAACTATTCTCAGCTCGTCCCCCAACACTATCCCAAAATCATCCATGTGCTTATCTAAGGATTGTTTAAATCTCCCTAATGTGGCTGAGTTAACTACATTAGCAGTAGGGCATTCCACACCCTTACCACTCTCTGCGTAAAGAACCTGCCTCTGACATCTGTCTTAAATCTATCAGTTTGTCATTATACCCTCTCGTACAAGATTACGTCATCATCCTAGGAAAAAGACTTTCACTGTCTACCCTGATCATTTTGTATGTCTTAATCAAGTCCCCTCTTAGCCACCTTCTTGCCAATGAGAACAGGTTCAAGTCTCTCAGCCTTTCCGCATAAGACCTTCCCTCCAGACCAGGCAACATCTTGGTAAATTTCTCTGCACCTTTTTCCAATGCTTCCACATCCTTCCCGAAATATGGGGACCAGCACTGTATGCAATATTCCAAGTGTGGCTGCACCAGCGTTTTGTACAGTTGCAGCATGCTATTGTGGCTCCAGAACCCAATTCCTCTACGAATGAAACCTAACACACCATATACCTTCTTAACAGCACTATCCACCTGGGTGGCAACTTTCAGGGATCTATGTACATGGACTCCAAGATCCCTCTGTACATCCACACTGCCAAGAATTTTTCTTTCCATCAACCCAGTACTCTGCCTTCCTGTTATTCTTCCCAAAGTGCATCACCTCACATTTAGCTGCATTGAACTCTGTTTGCCACCTCACAGCCCAATTCTGCAGTTCATCCAAGTCCCCCTGCAACCTGTAACATTCTTTCACACTGTCCACCACTCCACCAACTTTAGTGTTGTCTGCAAATTTACGAATCCATCCACCTTTGCCTGTGTCTCTGTCATTTATAAAAATGACAGACAGCACTGGTCCCAAAACAGAACCTTGTGGAACACCGCTAGTAACTGGACTCCAGGCTGAATATTTTCCATCAACCACCACTCGCTGCCTCCTTTTCAGAAAGCCAGTTTCTAATCCAAACTGCTAAATCCCCCTCAATCCCATGTCTCTGCATTTTCTCCAACAGCCTACCATGTGGAACCTTATCAAAGGCTTTACTGAAGTCCATGTACACCACATCAACTGCCCTACCCTCATCTACATGCTTGGTCACCTCAAAAAAAACTCAATGAGGTTTGTGAGACACGACCTGCCCTTGACAAGACCATGTTGACTATCTGAAATCAAATTGTTGCTTGCCACATGATTATAAATCTGATCTCTTCTAATTCTTTCTGGTTGTTAAGATGGGAGACCTGAGCTGAAAAATATGTTGCTGGAAAAGCGCAGCAGGTCAGGCAGCATCCAAGGAGCAGGGGAATCGATGTTTTGGGCATGAGCCCTTCAGGAATGTTCCTGAAGAATTCCTTCTAATTCCTGAAGAACGGCTCATGCCCAAAACGTCGATTCTCTTCTCTTGCTCCTTGGATGCTGCCTGACCTGCGCTTTTCCAGCAACACCTTTTTGGCTCTGATCTCCAGCATCTGCAGTCCTCACTTTCTCCTAGAAGATGGGAAACCCCCCCATGTGAACGTCTGGACCTTGGAAATGGGTGTGGAGACTGAGGACACCGAACTCTTACTTAGAGAACTTTCGGAAGTTGAGACTTTTAAAATTGGACAGATGTTGGGGAAGTCGGGTGTTGCATCGGTTATGCTGGGGTGGAAGCCCAGCATTGTACCCCAGGGTGGGCCAATAGATGGGGCTATGGGTGTACAACTCACCCGAATGGGCCAAGTGCGCCTCTGTCACCCATGCCCCTTTTGGCCCCTTTTGTTCCCTTACTGCAACAGTAAGTCCCTTCCAAAACATAGAACATAGAAAAATACAGCGCAGTACAGGCCCTTCGGCCCTCGATGTTGCGCCGACCAAAGCCTACCTAACCTACACTAGCCCAATAACCTCCATATGCTTATCCAATGCCCACTTAAATGACCATAAAGAGGGAGAGTCCACCACTGCTATTGGCAGGGCATTCCATGAACTCACAACACGCTGAGTAAAGAAAACCATAGTGGTCTGCCCTGTTTGGCAACACCAAAGTCAGCTCAGGATTGTGCCAGGAATCATTGGCAGCAAAATAGACCCCCAAAGCAGGAGACGACCTTCCTCTACCAGCAACCCTTTCTCAGCTTGACTACCCTCCTTTCTGAATTACCCCATATTGGCGAAGGACCCTGAGGATGAACTGATAGACTGCTTGAACATAGAGGATAAGGAAATCCCCTTTCTGATTGATACCAGGGCCACAGCCTCAACACTGGAATCCTCCTGTATGCGCTGGCACGGGTTTAGGCTCTCATCAATCCTCATGAACCACCAGTGGTCTAACCGGGCAGGAGAGACCATATCCCCGACGAAACCACAAACTGTTCAGTTTGGCCCCCAGACCCGTTCTGTCCAATTTTCTCAAACCAGTGAACTAGGGATCAATCTGGCAGGGAGGGATTTGTTGTATTTCCTGAGTCTGGATTCTATGCCTTGATGAGGGCACCACAGTTGGGGCGGCATGGTGGCTCCGTGGTTAGCACTGCTGCCTCACAGCGCCAGGGACCTGGGTTCAATTCCAACCTTGGGTGACTGTGGAGTTTGCATGTTCTCCCGGTGTTTGCGTGGATTTCCTCTGGGTACTCTGGTTTCCTCCCACAATCCAAAGGTGTGCAAGTCAGCTGGATTGGCGGTGCTATATTGTCCATAGTGTTAGGTGCATTATTCAGAGGGAGTTGGGTCTGGGTGGGTTACTCTTCAGAAGGTCGGTGTAGCCTTGTTGGGCCGAAGGGCCTGTTTCCACACTTTAGGGAATCTGATCTAATCAAAAAAAAAAGTAATATCACTGAGACAATTTTGGATCAATTGTGCCCCCCCAGTGGTGGGATGTCAATTTGAGGCCAGAGGATTTTACTCTACCCCTGCACGCCCCTGATCCATGTAACCCTTTGCTATGATTCCACTGAGCTAGCAGCCACCTTTGCTCCCTTCCTGGGATCCACTGTCACCATTACCATGATGGGCACATTGAATGTAAGGAAGGATCAGTCCTCTCAGTGGACATTCCTGTCCACCTCTGTCATCAACCAGGTCTGGTTTCTCTCCATACCACCTTGTCTGTGAACGAGGTCTATAAAGCAAAGGCCATGGGATTCCTAGTACACTGTTTACTGCAACAGTCAGATCCCACTGTCATTGACATGCCCCACCAACTGACCGAGGGGAATTTTAACTGATTTATTCCAGTCCTTTCACCATTGTGGGCCCACTCTGCCATCAACCCCAACACCACCCCTCGGAAAATCCCCTTCCTGATCTCTGGTCAGTCTCCAGCATGAACGAGATACTTCCCCATAGAGCCTATAAAGATCCAGAGTATACCAGTGCAAAACTACCTTCAATACCCCCAGAACCCCCTAAGACCAGAAGCAATAGAAGGGATATCAACCTTGATAGATACGTCCCTCCAAGGTGTTCTAGTCCCCTGCCAATCACCCTGCAACACCCTCATTCTACCTGTCCCAAAGCCAGGATGCCCAGAATGGTGATTAGGACAGAGTCTCAGACAGATCAATACAATCATCCAGCCTTTACACCTGATTGTGCCAAATCCTGCATTGATTCTTAGCAGTATCCCTGCTAGTGTCTGTATTTTCACCCAGTTGAACTACAGCATGCTTTCTTCACTCTCTCTGAGCAGATTCCCAAGATTTTTTGCCTTTACCTTCTGTCGTGGAAATTAAATCAACTTGATTCAATTATTAGCGAGAGCAAGGAAAAAAGGATCTTTATTTTAAATCCTGCGGGATTGACTCATTACACTAAGCCAGATGCCTCAATGCAAGGAGTGCTGAACATTGTACAGATGCTTGCCTTATAGCGTTCCTTATCACACTCTCAAGGGCAAAGACTGGGGGAAATTCAAGTTGTTGTCCTCTCATCCCCTGGTCCTAGGCATAACAGTTGTTCAGCTTTCGCTGAGTTTGACTATCGCAAGGTCGAGTTGAATGTTTATAGAATTCAAACAGAGATCAGCTAACTGCAGACCTTCATCAAAGCATCGTTTACAAAGCTCAGTACAGCATTGAATTTAGGAAAAGCATTATCTTTTAAATTTCACAGTAAATGGATAATTTTCCATTACACCTTCAAAGGTCAGCAGGACACTTGGACGTGCCTCCCTCAGGGATTTGTCCACTTGCCCACTTGTATTCTCCCAGGTATTGCACTGGCATCTTTCGGAGCTTCGGCTCCTGGGCAGCGTCACCTTTGTCCAATATGTTGGTGACTTGCTCCTAGCTAGCCCTTTTGGGATCTGCTCACATCAGATACCAACCATCTCCTGAACACCTTCCATTGTTGGGGATATGTCATACCAGAAGAAAGTGAGGACTGCAGATGCTGGCGATCAGAGCTGAAAATGTGTTGCTGCAGCAGGTCAGGCAGCATCCAAGGAACAGGAGAATCGACGTTTCGGACATAAGCCCTTCAGGATATGTCATACCAGCCAGCAAGATTTCAGCGCATCCAGCACAGTCACTTTCCTGGGAACCTTACTGAGTGTTTCTAATAGACAATTGACCCTGGAGCATATTGCACCCATTTTTGTGACCCCCTCACTCCCCTACCCACAAGTACCAAGCAAATGTGTGCTGCCTTAGGCCTAGTTAACTACTGTTGACAGTGGCTCGAAAGTGTAACGTTACACTCCAAACAGTTAACCACTTTGGCTCAAACAAAGCTTCAAACACCTTCACCCTAAATGAAGAACAAAAGTCAGCTTTCACTGAATTAAGAACGGCCCCAGCACTCTGAAGATAATTGTATGACAGGCCCTTCCACCTGTATACCACTATTCTAGAGGACTGTGCAACTGTTGTTTTAACCCCAAACCCACAAGGATAGACAGTGGCCTATTACTCAACTCTCTTTCGCTCTATCGCTACGGGCCTCCCACCCTGCTCACAAATTCTCCCGGCTATCTACTCCCTTGTAACGGCTGCTTCCAATGTTACTCTCCAAAAAACTCTGACTGTCTGTTCATCACATGCTATTGTAGTCCTTCTGACCTCCCAACACCTTACACAGGCTTGACTGAGTTGTTATGAGTTAGCTCTTCTCAAGGACCCCTTTCTGACCTTCTACTGCTCAGCTGTGAACTCAGTGACCTTCCTGAGTACTCCTGCAGAGGAGGTCCCAGAACACCCAATGATTGCTTTTCGAGCAACCACTTCTTAATCTGCTCTTGACCAAACCTTGTAGACTCTCCAAAACCCACACTGGATTTTACCAGCTTTGTGGATGGTAGTTCCTCTATCGCTCTTAGGAGTATCCAATTTAGGATACACAATCATGACCTTTCGCCATCTTGGAATCGGCCTCCTTCAATCCCCCAGTATCTGTTCAGAAAGCATAGCTCTTTGCTCTAACACTGGCTTGTATCCTGGCTACAGGTAAATCTATATACACCCACAGTTTGCTCTTGGCGTGACCCATAACTTTGGCCAGCTATGGTCAGAATGTGGATTTCTAACCTCCTCGGGGACATCTATTCAAAACTCACTATGTCCAAAATCTCCTTAAAGCTATTCTCCTCCCCAAGCAATTGGCCATAATCAAATGTGCTTCCCATGTAATGAACAAGATGGACATTGACAGTGTCAGAGCTGATGGAGCTGCCAAAAATTCTATGGTGTCCTCTGGGAACCGGCAGGTGCTAAATCAACCACCTACCTCAAACACTGTGCAGTGTTTACAGGGGGACACCCTGACCTAGAAAAACCAAGTAAGGAAGATGCATGGGTGTTTGCACTCCTCGTCAAAAGGACTCTGGATCACCTCAGCTGGCTAAGTATCCATACCTGATGTTTTATTACCAATGCTTATGGACTGTCTTCATACATCAGGAACATTTCTGAAGTGACAGCCAGACTACAGCGACCACTAGGACTCATAACAGCACATAAACCAATAGCCACGCTCAGACAACAACTCACCAGGACAAAGGACCCGATACCCAGCGTGAGCAAAATCTACGTAGTGTACAAAATCCCATGCAAGGACTGCACAAAACACTACATAGGACAAACAGGAAGACAGCTAAC
Organism: Hemiscyllium ocellatum; assembly: GCF_020745735.1. NCBI lineage: Eukaryota > Metazoa > Chordata > Chondrichthyes > Orectolobiformes > Hemiscylliidae > Hemiscyllium > Hemiscyllium ocellatum. The sequence goes on from NC_083408.1 coordinate 120,412,347, forward strand.
AACCCGCATCCATGAACACCAACTAGCCACGAAACGACACAACCAACTTTCCTTAGTAGCCATACACTCAGATGGCAAACAACATAAATTTGATTGGGACAACACTGTTATAGGGCAAGCCAAACAGAACAGCCAGGGAATTCCTAGAGGCATGGCACTCATCCACAAATTCTATTAACAGACACATCGACCTAGACCCTATATACTGGCCACTGCAGCGGACAGCAACTGACAACCGGAAGCGGCAGAGACAAGCCACTATAAATGCCGGAGGAATCAGCACAGAAGCGCTTCACAGGAGGCTCCCAAGCACTAAGGATGTCACCTAGAAAGGGGACGAAACGTTTGCAACAAAAACTCCCAGCTCGGCAAACAGAACCACAACAAGGAGGGAAATGTGTCATGTACCTGTTCACACTCCCGACTGGCCGAAGCAATCAAAAGTGTGTCAGATCATGTCTAAAATGTCAACAAAATAATGCCTGTTAAGGGTGTGATGCACGACAGAGAGAACATCTTGCTTGATGGCCCATGTGTGTATTCAACTTATTTCATTGAATTGCAGTGTATACATTACTATAAATATTGTCTTGTTGATGTATTTAGTAGATGGATTGAAGCCTTTACAACTACCAATAATAAAGCCTCAACGATAGTATCATTACTCTTGACCAAGATCATAAGGAGTTGGAGTTCCTCTGCAGTTTAGTTCAGACAATGGTCCCCATTTTGTCAGGAAAATCCACAACGAGCTATGTGAGGTGCTGCATATCCAGCAGTAATTCCATTGTGTTTACCACCCACAGGTGGCAGGAATAGTGGAAAGGGCAAATGGACTCTTGAAACCAAACTAAGTTAATGTCTGAAACAGACCTCCAACTGGTTGAAGGTCTTGCCTCTGACCCTGCATCACAAGGATCACCCCACTGGACTGTCGGCAGCAGAAATAATTTATGGCCGATCCAGTAGGACCCCTTGGGATGCTGACACAAACCCACCCACTCGCGTAGACTTTATTATGGGAGAGGAAATGCAAAGATACTTTGAGCAGCTAACATCGTCACTAAAAATTTGCCTTTCACAGATAAAGCACACCTTCGGACCACCATCACAAGATTAGATTACATTACACTGTGGAAACAGGCCCTTCGGCCCTCCAAAGCGTAACCCACCCATACCCCTACATTTACCCCTTACCTAATACTATGGGCAGTTTAGCACAGCCGATTCACCTGACCCGCACATCTTTGGACTGTGGGAGGAAACCGGAGCACCCAGAGGAAACCCACGCAGACACAGGGAGAACGTGCAAATTCCACACAGTCAGTCGCCTGAGGCGGGAATTGAACCCAGGTCTCTGGCGCTGTGAGGCAGCAGTGCTAACCACTATGCCACCGTGCTGCTCATTAAGTGATGGATCAAAACTCAGGCAACCAGAATGAATCCGCAGATGGAAGACCTTGTGCTGATCAAAGACTGGGATCACCCCTAAGTTTGGACCCAGGTGGAAAGGACAATTGTAGATGCTCCTTCAGATGCCGGTGTCAAAGTCTGTGGACAGGGGCTGAATTGATTTGAGTGACTGTAAATGAAGGGCTTCTCAAATGGCCTAAACACTATATTCTCTCTCTGTATGATATCATGGCTGCCATCACGGCATTAGGCCTGGAGGACAGCTTGTTTTATAAAGCCCATATATATTTACATGGTAATCAAACTGTTACCTGCTTGTTCTGTCATTTGTAGCCATTCCTGGGTGGACCCCCCTCAATCTATACACCACAGATACTTCAGATGCGTCCCACCACCCCATGTAGGTCAAAGCGTGTAGTTTTAGAAGGGTGCCATCAGGATGGTGCATAGGGCTGATAGACTCAGGACTCCTAGCTGCATAGGGACCCCGGGAAGAAATGGGACGATTTGTTATGATCGCATGAGCTATCCACTTTGTATCTCAGGACGGGAGTGGGGCTGTGCCTGCGCTTTGGTTCCCATGAATGTTTTTGGGCACGAGGCGATGTGCCGCAGGCATTGTCAAGTGAGCCATGGAATAGTCATCTGCACCTGTGACAAGGGAAGGTGTTTAAATGTTACTGTAGGAAGACCATTCATTTGTGTGCACTGTAACAGCCCATGTCAGTTCAGCCATTTGTTCATATCCTTCGTATGATTACCAACTGATCAGATCAGGAGGAAACTCCAGCCAGGAGAGAAACTGGAGATATAAACAGTTTGTGACTGCCAATAACTGAGCAATGAAATGCTCCCAGGCCTAAAGAGGGTTTCTGTTCCTTCTCAATCATACCTTTACTCTGGCAATCCCGACTCTCCCGGTCCTGTTCACTGTAGGGGCAGTAGAACCACTCACTGCCCCATGCCCCATAGTTTTATGAGCTGTTAGGAGTTTTGTGTGGATTGGAAGGACCCAGTAACTCTGGGATCTTCCCTTGACAATGGCTACCAGGGGGAACTGTTCCTCTGAGGGTCAGCTGGAACAATAGCAACAAAGAACCAGAATTTCTTCACTTGTGGGTTAACCATCCTGGGAAACAGTATAGTGAGGGGACTAGAGACAGTTAATCAGGATCTATGCACAACAGACTAGATATGCAGTAGACTATCAATTGGCCCAACAAGGAGTTTGTATAATAGTGGGAGACAAATGCATCACCCATGATACAGATGAATCATACATTACCCACACCATCCAATCTATTAAGAACCAGTTGGATAATTTTCAGACACGGTCCCAAGAATGGTGATGGCCGGCTAGGGTGGTGACTGGGAGGATCCTGGGGATCCTATCTACTGCATGGACTAGTAATTCTTGTTATAATTGTATGTAGTGTGTCAATAAGTTGCTTAAATACAGGCTGTCAGATTCTTATGAATAAGTTGGTAGTGCCTTCTCCAGCTCCATTTAGTTGGTTATCGTGGAATGATAAAAGGAGGGAATGAGATGGTAAAGGGTTAATTTGTTCTGCTGAAATTTGATGTCCTGGGGGGGTGGTTTTCTGTCTTGTAGGCAGGATATGACACTCTAATCCTACTCTGTAAATGCTGCAGTTAAAGGAATAACCTAATCTAACACTTTTCAGAAACAATCTAATCACAGGTGATACAGAACGGTCCAACAACTCTGAGCTTTCTGCGGCAGCGAGGCCAGGCCCATCCTTCGCAACACGGGAGACAGGTAGAACCTCAGTACGTAGTGACACTTGGTGTTTGCGTACTGGGGACCCACGCACAGCCACACACAAAGGTGGCATCAGGGTGAGGGTGGCATTGGCCGTGTTTTTTTCCCCTGTTACCCAGATCTTTATGCATGGTACCCCTTCGGACCAGGTCCATCTTTAACCTCTGCATGAAGTGGAAGATGGCCCAGGTGACTGCGGTGGCACAGGTTCTGGGAATAGGCCCAGTCTGTGTCACATACAACAATACTGACAGAACCTCACACCTGATGACCAGGTTTTTACCAGCAATGGAGAGTGACCATTGCTTTCATCTGCCTAGTTTCTGCCTTACTTTGCTGATACACTCACTCCTCCCAAGATTTGGCACGTGCCCCAGCCCCTCAGAACCAAATACCCTGCACCTTCAGCTGGTTAGTCCTGATGGTGAAGGGGGTGAAGCAGAGGTGGGGAACTTTTTCATCTTGGAAGGCTGCATTATGTTAGTTGTAATCTAATATGGCCGCGTCCAAGAAGCTTCAATTATATATTCTTCAAAATTCACATTATTTTGTAAAAATCTAACTACTATGTACGAACTAACTAAAAAAAAGACAAAGTTAATTCTAAACCTTTTAATGACTTTGTTCTAACTGCTTTTTGTAGGAAAGCATTTGAATATTTGGTTGCAGCATGGAGGTCTGCAGGTTTAGCTGATCCTCGAGATGGGTATCCGTCATTTGTAACCTTAAGGGCGTCTTGATTTTGGTTACGTAGGAGAATGTAGATTCACAGCAATTAGTGGTTGAAAAGCAAAGTATTTTTCGTGCATGTTGCCGAAGGCATGGGGATTCTATTGCATTTTTCCATATTTCAATTGGATCTTTCTTAGTGTCAAATAAGGACTTTAAAATGTCATCTTCTGAGAGCTCAATCAATTCCATCTGTCGGTCTTTAGGAGCCTTGGAGACATCACCCAGGTGAGGCTGAAATGCTAATTTGAGTGATGTCATGATTCTCAAAGTTGGAGAACCTTTTATTTATATTCTCCAATTAATAAGTCTATAACAGCTGCGTAATCTTCAAATGATTTGCAAGAATCCTCCTGTTGATCACTGACCTTTGCTAACTGGGGAAAATGTTCATTCGAAATTTCCTTTTGAAAAAGAAGAATTTTGAAAAAAGATAGCTTTTTTAGAAATGCTTGGTTTTTTTGCCACATTTCGTATATAGACCTAGTTTTACCTTGCAAAGAAATATTCAAGTCATTTTGCTTTGGCATGATCTCACACAGAAATGCAGCTTTTCGAGAGAAATCTTCTTTCATTAATTCACATTGCTGACTGTTCTTAAAATTTAATAATCGGTTCTTGCAAAGATAAAATTTGTGCTAACACCTGTCCCTTCGATAGCCAATGCAATTTAGAATGATACGGTAAATTCATACTGAATATCTCATCATCCAACTTTAGCATGTTACGAAACTGACGACGCCGTGTTGCATTTGCACGAATATATTAGGTGGCACGGTGAACATAAAACATAGAACAATACAGCATAGAACAGGCCCTTCGGCCCACGATGTTGTGCTGAACATTTGTCCTAGCTTAAGAACCTATCCATGTACCTATCCAATTGCCGCTTAAAGGTCACCAATGATTCTGACTCTGCCACTCCCACAGGCAGCGCATTCCATGCCCCCACCAATCTCTGGGTAAAGAACCTACCCCTGACATCCCCCCTATACCTTCCACCCTTCACCTTAAATTTATGTCCCCTTGTAACACTCTGTTGTACCCAGGGAAAAAGTCTCTGTCTACTCTATCTATTCCCCTGATCATCTTATAAACTTCTATCAAGCCACCCCTCATCCTTCGCTGTTCCAATGAGAAAAGGCCTAACACTCTCAACCTATCCTCGTACGATCTATTCTCCATTCCAGGCAACATCCTGATAAATCTCCTCTACACCCTCTCCAAAGCTTCCACATCTTTCCTAAAATGAGGCCATCAGAACTGCACACAGTACTCCAAATGTGGCCGTACCAAGGTCCTGTACAGCTACAACATCACCTCACGACTTTTGAATTCAATCCCTCTGCTAATGAACGCTAATACACCATAGGCCTTCTTATAAGCTCTATCCACCTGAGTGAGGGGCAACTTTCAAAGAGCTATGAACATAGACCCCAAGATCCCTCTGCTCCTCCACCTTACTAAGAACCCTACCGTTAACCCTGTATTCTGCATTCTTATTTGTCCTTCCAAAATGGACAACCTCTCACTTGACAGGGTTGAACTCCATCTACCACTTCTCAGCCCAGCTCTGCATCATATCTAAGTCCTTTTGCAGCCGGCAACAGCCCTCCTCACTATCCACAATTCCATCAATCTTCTTATCGTCTGCAAATTTACTGACCCACCCTTTGACTCCCTCTTCCAAGTCATTAATAAAACTTACAAACAGCAGAGGACCCAGAACTGATCCCTGCAGAACTCCACTTATAACTGGGCTCCAGGCTGAATATTTACCATCTACCATCACTCTCTGACTTCAACTGGTTAGCCAGTTCTCTATCCAACTAGCCAAACTTCCCACTATCCCATGCCTCCTGACTTTCCGCATCAGCCTACCATGGGGAACCTTATCAAAAGCCTTACTAAAATCCATGTACACTACATCCATTGCTCTACCCTCATCCACATGCTTGGTCACCTCCTCAAAGCATTCAATCAGACTTGTAAGGCAAGACCTACCCTTCACAAATCCGTGCTGGCTGTCCCTAATCAAGCAGTGTCTTTCCAGATACTCATAAACCCTATCCCTCAGTACCCTTTCCATTTCTTTGCCTCCCACCGAAGTAAGAATAACTGGCCTGTAATTCCTGGGGTTATCCCTATTCCCTTTTATGAACAGGGGCACAACATTTGCCCCTCTCCAGTCCCCTGGCACCACCCCTATTGACAGTGTGGACGATAAGATCATCGCCAACGGTACTGCAATTTCCTCTCTTGCTTCCAACATAGTCCTAGGATATATCCCGTCAGTCCCGGGGGACTTGTCTATCCTCAAGTTTTTCAAACTGCCCAGTACATCTTCCTTCCTAACAAGTATCTCCTCTAGCTTACCAGTCCGTTTCATACTCGCCTCTTCAACAATACGGTCCCTCTCATTTGTAAATACTGAAGAAAAGTACTCATTCAAGACCTCTCCTATCTCTTCCGACTCAATACACAGTCTCCTACTACTGTCCTTGATCGGTGGCTCAGTGGTTAGTACTGTTGCCTCAGTGGTAGAGACCTGGGTTCAATTCCTACCTCAGGTGACTGACTGTGTGGAGTTTGCACATTCTCCCTGTGTCTGTGTGGATTTCCTCCAGGTGCTCTGGTTTCCTCCCACAGTCCAAAGATGTGCAGGTTAGGTGAATTGGCGAGGCTAAATTGCCCGGAGTGTTAGGTGAAAGGGTAAATGTAGGTGAATGGGTCTGGGTGGGTTGCGCTTTGGCAGGTCGGTGTGGACTTGTTGGGCCGAAGGGCCTGTTTCCACACTTAAGTAATAACTTGTTGCAAAGTGTCACATAAGATAGTAGATTTAGCATTGAGATTCTGCTGATGTAAGATACAATGAAAAGGAATGAGAGCATCTGGATCTGTTAATACTTTTTATCTGCAATAAACCATTCATGTTTTCCTGTCATGGAAAGTGCACCGTCTGTACATACACTCACTAAATTAACCAAATTCAGTTTAAATTCACAACATTTAGCTTGAAAGTTTGTGAAGATATCTATTCCTCGTGTTCTACCGGTAAGAGTGCCCAAAGCCAGTAACTCTTCGTTGCAAATAAAATCTTCTGTTATGGCCCGAATGGAGTATAAAACCTGCGCTGAGTCAGTAGTATCAGTTGATTCATCCAAAGCGATTGAATAACATGTATTTTCCTTTTGGAGTATTTGTTGGAGTCGTTCTGTCATGTCGAGGACTAATTCATGCTGCCGATCAGTTATGGTTCTCCTTGAATGAGGCAGTTGTTTGTACTTTGGAACGTTATCGGGGTCTAAGCACCCTACAACTTCGACAATACATTCTTTTCCGATTTCCACATTGCTGAAAGGCTTCCCCATTTTCCCGAGTATATAAGCTACTTTATATGTTGCTTCAGTGGCATTTTGTCTGGGTCTTAATACTGCTTGAAATAACTCTGTTTTACTTTTCATCTTTTAATCTTTTAATTTCTGCGATACAACCCTCCACACCTCTCCCTCTAATTTGAAATATTTGTGGTCCTTATGAGTGGCACAATGCTGATAAGCATTATATTTCTTCAATGTTGATATTGCAGTATCATCCTATCTTTAGCAGACACAAAATAACATTGCAGTTCCCACTCCTCATTAAAACCTGTTTTCTTCCTTCAGCTTTCTCTTGGTCATCTTTGACATGACGGGCTGTTATGTGACAAAATTTAAAAAAATAAAACAAATGTTGTTATGGTTAGACTATGTAACTATTCTCAAATTTCACTTCAAATGGAAAGCCGCGTGCACTATTGTCATAACTTGATAAACATTGGCGTACTGGATACCCACAGGCTCTCTCCAACCAGCCTCAGGCGGTAGTGGCGCCAGTCAGGCGGGGAAGATAATGTACATTTAGAGTTGTATTATACCTAAATCATGAGCATAGCAGGTGTTGAAATAGCCCTTATAGCTTACCAATTTTTTAATTGTGGCAGTCAGTTTGTGAGGATTATTTCATTGAATTTTCTTTTACTCTCTGGTATTTTAAATACATTCATTTTAAGATCAAAATAAAAGTAAAAAAAGACAAAAAAAATTAATAAAAAATAAAATTTGTTCTGCAAAATTTGGATTCATTCAAAAGGCCACACACAATGACCTTGACAGAATGGGACAATTGGGTGCAGCCGTTTTGACACGGCTTTTGGGTGCCAGCTGATTTGGCGCAAATCCATTTGGCAACGGACATTTTGGCGCTAGGAAAAAAAATGTTGACTGATTCATCATCATTCAAAGGTAGTTTTAAAACTCTTTCAAGTTCTAACTATTGAAAAATAAAAACATTAAATCTGTTAATCACTAAAAACTGTAACGTAGCTTTATTTGGTTCATTTAGTAATTATGAGCAAGGCTACTCAAGTACTTGATTACATCCATGTTTTCAAATCTAAGAACAGTTTCATATATCCTTCTATCTGTGTCTCTATACTTTTTAAATTTCTATGGTGGTTCATGCCCAGCTAGTAACCCTTCGTAATGTGCATCTCTACCTTTTCTGTACTCTACACTGGCCATCTATTAATTTTCCATACGGTGGGAGGTTGCATGCTAAATTCGTATTGTCATCGTCGGTGGGCTGCCTCCGCATGATTGTTTGTGCAGTCTTTCCCGGTTAATATTCCCTGAAGGTTCTAAATCTCATGGAGAAATAGAGGAGTTTGTGTTCCGTTTCCTCGTCTGGTCTGAGGACCAACATATGTATCTTCAAACCAGTTCAGTAAATCCTTGAAGTTCTTGGAGCAGTTCGGTCGCTAGAGCATCCAGATATACATCGATCTTGTTCAAAGGTACAAAGGCAAGTGCAATAATCCATTCTAGCTTTTAACGTGAAATCAGGATCAGTGTTATACAAATCAGTGAACCCCAATCTAGCTAAATGTTTTTGCATATTTTGAGCTAAATGAAAAAAAGCATCCTTTTTATTTGATCATCAGGGAATATGTCCTTCACAGCACTGTGTGCAGCTTGTTCAAAATCGCAGATGAATGAAGTGGGTTTCAAATTGGGTTCCATTTCTTTCAGTAACTCGAACATTCTCACGTATATGGTGCGTTGCTTGTTGGGCAAAAGAGCATACACTATAGGGTGAACACCTCGGTGTTATTTTGCCAGAATTACACAAATCTGAGAAGAGGCTGGGAGCAATACTGAATGTGCCATCAGCAAACCACATATCAGATGTCACTAAGTGTTGGAGCCAGCTCTGTCTTCTGAAGATTAATATCTGATTGGGACCTGCTCCGTTATCACAGAGTAAAATTTCTTCCATACCTGGTTGATGGGTATATATTCTGTAGCATTCTGGCACAAATTGTTGCAAATCAGTTGGATTGGTGGGGGTGTTCATCACTGAATTACGCTTTCTGCATATTATTTTCCTCAAAGCAGACATATTAGGAATGACACTGAAAGGGCTTATGCCCGAAACATCGAATCTCCTGTTCCTTGGATGCTGCCTGACCTGCTGCGCTTTTACAGCAACACATTTTCAGCTCTGATCTCCAACACCTGCAGACCTCACTTTCTCCCCATATTAGGAATGACGGCTAGTAGAGCTTGGGATATGTCTGTCAGACATGCATTAACAGCTACAGTCTCATCTGCTCTCTTTTTTTTTAATTTTTAGTTTTCACAAGTGCAACCTCTAATTGTGCAGCAGAAGCTTCCTGTGAATGGGAGTTCAGCTCCCTCACCACCTCCAGCTGTAGTATGGAGCCATGCTTTGCACCACCTTTTTTTTTTGCTCACAATGCCAAACTTTCAAGTCGCTGTCAACTTTGCTTGTTTTGTCAGAGACGTAGAGGAATCCATTTTGTTAAAACCTCCTCAGTCAGCCATATGGATAAAACTATTTTTAAAAAATTAAAAAATGGCAAAAGAACAAAACACTTGTGGCAGCGCACCCGCGGTTAACCCAACTGAGGCTAAGGACCAACTGTAGCCTGAGCAAACAGCTAAACGAGGAGAGAGCTAGTTTTCCTGGTTCCATATGTACTAGCTCAATTTATACAAAGGAAGTACAAACTGCAACATACCTATTGGTCTTTGAGGCTGCATGCTCAACTACTATATACAAAATACTTATGAACATATAATTGCATGCATTTTTTTGTACTATGTACAAATAGTATATTTATGTTGAAATTAAACTTATCTACACCATTCGATAAACATGTGTGGTTATTCAACATAACAGATGGTTATATAACAGATATGTTGTAATTTTGTTGCACTAAAGCTGTCCACACAGACAGATTTACAAATAAAGAAGTGTTAAAACATAGAACAGTACAGCACAGAACAGGCCCTTCAGCCCATGATGTTGTGCCGACCACTGATCCTCATGTATGCACCCTCAAATTTCTGTGACAATATGCATGTCCAGGAGTCTCTTAAATGTCCCCAGTGACCCTGCCTCCACAACTGCTGCTGGCAACGCATTCCATACTCTCTCAATTCTGTGTAAAGAACCCGCCTCTGATATCCCCTCTATACTTTCCTCCAACCAGCTTAAAACTATGACCCCTCGTGTTAGTCATTTCTGCCCTGGGAAATAGAGTCGATAGCCAGAGACTATCTATGCCTGTCATTATCTTGTATACCTTAATTAGGTCCCCATTTCTCCTCCTTTTCTCCAATGAAAAAAGTCTGAGCTCAGTCAACCTCTCCTCATAAGATAAGCCCTCCAGTCCAGGCAGCACCCTGGTAAACCTCCTCTGAACCCTCTCCAAAGCATCCACATCTTTTTTTTATAATTAGGGCGACCAGAACTGGATGCAGTATTCCAAGTGCGGTCTAACCAAAGTTTTATAGAGCTGCAACAGGACTCTTAAACTCAATCCCCCTGTTAATGAAAGCCAAAACACCATATGCTTCCCTGTCCACTTGGGTGGCCAATTTAAGGAATCTATGTACCTGCACCCCAAGATCACTCTGTTCCTCCACTGCCAAGAATCCTATCCTTAATCCTGTACTCAGCTTTCAAATTCGACCTTCCAAAATTCCTCACCTCTCATTTATGCAGGTTGAACTCCATCTGCCACCTCTCAGCCTATCTCTGCATCCTGTCAATGTCCCGCTGCAGCCTACAACAGCCTTCTATACTGTCAACGACACCTCCAACCTTTGTGTCATCTGCAAACTTGCTGACCCATCATTCAATCCCCTCATCCAAGTTATTCATAAAAATTACAAATAATAGAGGCCCAAGGACAGAGCCCTGTGGAACACCACTGACCACAGACTTCCAGGCAGAATATCTTCCATCTACAACCATTCGTTGTCTTCTGTTGGCCAGCCAATTCTGTATCCAGACAGCTATGTTCCCCTGAATCCCATTCCTCCTGACCTTCTGAATGAGCCTACCATGGGGAATCTTATCAAATGCCTTGAAGCCTAAATACACCACATCCACAGCTCGACCTTCATCAACTTTTCTAGTTACATCCTCAAAGAACTCTAAAGTTTGTGAGGCATGACCTGTCCCTCACAAAGCCGTGTTGACTGCATTTAATCAAGCCATGCTCTTCCAGCTGGTCATAAATCCTATCCCTCAGAATCCTTTCTAACACCTTGCAGACAACAGATGTGAGACTGACTGGTCTGTAGTTGCCGGGGATTTCCCTATTTTCTTTCTTGAAGAGAGGAATTACATTTGCCTCTCTCCAGTCCTCAGGTACGACTCTAGTGGAGAGCAAGGATGAAAAGATCTTCGCAAGTGGCGAAGCAATTACATTTCTCGTTTCCCAAAGCAGCTGAAGACAAATCTGGTCCAGGCCTGGCGACTTGTCAATCTTGATGTTTGACAAATTTTCAGCACATCAGCTTCCTCTATCTCTATCCATTCCAGCATGCACACCTGCTCTTCAAAGGTTTCACTCACTACAATGTTCGTTTCTTTCGTAAAGACAGAAGCAAAAAACTCATTTACGGTTTCCCCTACCTCCTCAGACTCCACACACAAATTCCCTATGCTATCCCTGATCACCCCTACTCTTTCTTTGACCATTCTCTTACTCCTAACATCAGTGTAAAATGCCTTTGTGTTCTCCCTAATCCGTTCTGCCAAGCCTTTCTCGTGCCCCCTCCTGGCTCTCCTCAGACCATTTTTAAGCCCCTTCCTCCCCTGCCTGTAATCCTCTGGAGCTGAGCTTTTCCCTAGCTTCCTCCACCTTATGTAAGCTACCTTTTTTCCTTTTGACGAGAAGCTCCACCGCTCTCATCATCCAAGGTTCCTTTATCTTACCACTTCTTTCCTGTCTCAGAGGGACATATTTATTCATCACTTGCAACAACTGTTCCTTTAACAGTCTCCACATGTCTATAGTGCCTTTACCATGGAACAATTACTCCCAGTCCATGCTTCCTAACTCATGCCTAATTGCATCATAGTTTCCTCTTCCCCAATTAAATATCCTCCCATTTTGCCTAATCCTCTCCTTCTCCATAGCTACGTAGAATGTGAGGCAGTTGTGGTCACTATCACCACAAGCTCTCCCACCACAAGATCTGATACCTTCCCCGGCTCGTTTCCGAGCACCAAGTCTAGAATGGCCTCTCCCCTCGTCGGCCTGTCAATGTACTGAGTTAGGAAACCCTCCTGAACGCACCTTACAAAAACAGCTCCATTCAAATCTTCTACTCGAAGGAGGTTCCAATCAATATTGGGAAAGTTAACAACAACCCTACTATGTCCACACCTTTCCAAAATCTGCCGACCTATGCTTTCTTCCATCTCCCTGCTGCTATTGGGGGGGCTGTAGTAAACCCCTAAAGAGGTGACTGCTCCCTTGCTGTCCCTAATTTCCACCCATACTGACTCGGTAGGCAGATCTTCCTCGACAGATCTTAGTGCCAAAACGTCTGGCGCCAAATAGGTTTGGCGCCCAAACGGCCGAGCAAAAATGCCGGCGCCCAAACGGCTGCGCCAAAACATACCAAATCTGGCCTAGAAGGCTGCAGGTGCCCCACCCCTGGGATGGAGGATTGGTCGGCATAGTTCCCAAAGAGCATGGCCTCGCTCTTGCCTCGGTTTACCTTGGGCCCCAAGGCCCATTCAAAAAGATCACAGATGCTCATGAGCCTGTGCACGGACAGCAGATCTGAGCAGAAAACGGCGACGTCATCCATGTACAGGGAGGCCTTAACCTGCAGGCCCCCACTGCCAGGACTAGTCACCCCTCTCAGACTCGCATCCTTCCTGATGGGCTCGGTAAATGGTTCTGTGCAGCACATAAACAAGGCAGGAGAGAGTGGGCAGCCCTGCCTGACTCCAGATCTGACTGGGAAGCTATCTGATTCCCACCCATTGATTGAAACTGCACTGACAATGTTGGTGTAGCGCAGTCTGATCCAATTGCAGATTCCCTCCCCAAAGCCCATTTTGGAGAGAACATCTCTCATATGTATATGTGATATCCTGTCAAAGGCTTTCTCCTGGTCCAGGCTGATCAGGCAGGTGTCCAATCCTCTGTCCTGCACGTAGGCGATCGTATCCCTGAGGAGAGCGAGACTCTCAGCAATTTTCCTGCCCAGTACAGCACAGGTTTGGTCAGGGTGAATCACCGACCCCAGAGCAGACCTGACCCGGTTGGCGATAACCTTTGACAAAATTTTGTAATCCCCATTCAACAGTGAGATTGGTCTCCAAGTTTTGAGTTCCTCCCTCTCCCCCTTCCGCTTGTAGATGAGGGTGACGATGCCTTTCCTCAGGGATTCACTCAAGGTACCTGCCCGAAGCAAACTGACATACACCTCCAGCAGATCCTGGCCAATCAAGTCCCACGGAGCAGAATAGAGCTCAACCGATAAGCCGTCGCTTCAGGGAGTTTTATTCTTTTTGAAGGACTTGAGGGCCTTGGTCAGCTCGTCCAGAGGTAGTGGCTGGTCTGGCCTCTCCCATGTTCTGTCGTCTAAGACCTCCATGATAGAGGACAGGAACGACTGGGAGGCTGCGCTGGCGGTTGGCTTCGTGTCACACAGACTGGCACAGAAGGATTTGCTGATCCTCATGATGTCAGCCTGAGATGACGTTACCGAGCCATCTTCTTCCTTCAGGCTGCTGAGCAGGGAGTTCTCTTTGTGCACCTTCTAGAAGAAGAAGCGTGAGCATGTCTTGTCCTGCTCCACAGAATGGAATCTGGTCCGGAAGATTATCTTGGAGGCCTCTGAGGCAAAGAGCGAGGCTAGCTGGCTCTTCACCTCATGGAAACATAGAAAAAAATACAGCGCAGTACAGGCCCTTTGGCCCTCGATGTTGCGCCGATCCAAGCCCACCTAACCTACACTAGCCCACTATCCTCCATGTGCCTATATAATGCCTGTTTAAATGCCCATAAAGAGGGAGAGTCCACCACTGCTACTGGCAGGGCATTCTATGAACTCTCGACTCGCTGAGTAAAAATCTACCCCTAATATCTGTCCTATACTTACCTCCCCTTAATTTAAAGCTATGCCCACTCATAATAGCTGACTCCATACGTGGAAAAAGGTTCTCACTGTCAACCCTATCTAAACCCCTAATCATCTTGTACACCTCTATCAAGTCACCCCTAAACCTTCTTTTCTCCAATGAAAACAGCCCCAAGTGCCTCAGCCTTTCCTCATACGATCTTCCTACCATACCAAGCAACATCCTGGTAAACCTCCTTTGCACCCGTTCCAGTGCCTCCACATCCTTCCTATAGTATGGCAACCAAAACTGCACGCAATACTCCAGATGTGGCCACACCAGAGTCTTATACAACTGCAACATGACCTCAAGACTCCGGAACTCAGTTCCTCTACCAATAAAAGCCCAGTACACCATATGCCTTCTTCACAGCACTATTTACCTGGGTGGTAACTTTCAGAGAGCTGTGTACATGGACACCAAGATCCCTCTGCTCATCCACACTACCAAGTATCCGACCATTAGCCCAGTACTCCATCTTCTCGTTACCCTTACCAAAGTGAATCACTTCACACTTACCTACGTTGAACTCCATTTGCCACCTTTCTGCCCAGCTCTGCAGCTTATCTATATCCCGCTGTAACCTGCCACATCCTTCCTCACTGTCAACAACTCCACTGACTTTCATATCATCCGCAAACTTGTTCACCCAACCTTCTAGCCCCTCCTCCAGGTCATTTATAAAAATCACAAACAGCAATGGTCCCAAAACAGATCTTTGTGGAACACCGCTAGTAACTGCACTCCAAGATGAACCTTTACCATCAGTTACTACCCTCTGTCTTCTTCCAGCCAGCTAACTTCCACCTCTAACGCACCCTCAATGCCATACCAGTAGCCTACCATGGGGAACTTTAAACACCTTACTAAAATCCATATACACCACATCTATCGCTTTACCCTCGTCCACCTCCTTAGTCACCTTCTCAAAGAATTCAATAAGGTTTGTGAGGCATGACCTGCCCTTCACAAAACCATGCTGACTATCCTTGATCACATTATTCCTATCCAGATGTTCATAAATCCTATCCCTTACAATTCTCTCTAAGACTTTGCCCACAACAGAAGTGAGATTCACTGGCCTATAGTTACTAGGGTTATCCCTACTCCCCTTCTTGAACAAGGGAACCACATTTGCTATCCTCCAGTTTTCTGGCACTATTCCTGTAGACAATGAGGACATAAAAATCAAGGCCAATGGCTCTGCAATCTCCTCCCTTGTTTCCCAGAGAATCCTAGGATAAATGCCATCAGGCCCAGGGGACTTATCTATTTTCACCCTTTCCAGAATTTCCAACACCTCTTCCCTTCATACCTCAAAGCCATCCATTCTAATTAATTGTGACTCAATATTCACAGTGTCCTGTTCCTGAGTGAATACTGACGAAAAGTATTCATTCAGTGTCTCCCCAATCTCTTCAGCCTCCACATGCAACTTCCCACTACTATCCTTGACTGGACCTATTCCTACCCTAGTCATTCTTTTATTCCTGACATACCTATAGAAAGCCTTTGGGTTTTCCCTAATCCTACCAACCAAGGACTTTTCATGTCCCCTCCTTGCTGCTCTTAGCTCTCTCTTTAGATCCTTCCTGGCTACCTTATAACACTCAATCGCCCCAATTGAACCTTCACGCCTCATCCTTACATAGGCCGCCCTCTTCCCTTTCACAAGGGATTCCAATTCCTTATTAAACCACGGCTCCCTCACACGACCCTTTCCTCCCTGCCTGACAGGTACATACTTATCAAGGACACTCAATAGCTGCTCCTTGAACAAGGTCCACATATCGATTGCACCCTTCCCTTGAAGCCTACTTTTCCAAGCCACGCATACTAAGTCATACCTCACTGCATCATAATTTCCCTGCCCCCAGCTATAACTCTTGCCCTGCAGTGCACACTTATCCCTCTCCATCACTAGAGTAAAAGTCACCGAATTGTGGTCACTGTCCCCAAAGTGCTCACCTACCTCCAATTCTAACACCTGGCCTGATTCGTTACCCAGAACCAAATCCAGTATGGCCTCACCTCCTCTTGTTGGCCTGTCTACATATTGTGTCAGGATACCCTCCTGCACACATTGGACAAACACCGACCCATCTAACCTACTCGAGCTATAGCTTTCCCAGTCAATATCTGGAAAGTTCAAAACCCCCATAACAACCACCCTATTACTTTCACTCTTCTCCTGAATCATTCTCGCAATCCTTTCTTCTACGTCTCTAGGACTATTAGGAGGCCTGTAGAAAACTCCTAACAGGGTGACCTCACCTTTCCAATTTCTAACCTCAGATCAAACTACCTCAGATGGCGAGTCTTCATCCATCGTCCTTTCCACCGCTGTAATACTATCCTTGACAAGCAATGCCACACCTCCCCCTCTTTTACCCCCATCTCTGACCCTACTAAAACACTTAAACCCTGGAACCTGCAACAGCCAAAACTATCCCTGTTCTACCTATGTCTCCGTAAAAGCCACAACATCGAAATCCCAGGTACCAACCCACGCTGCAAGTTCACCTATCTTATTTCGTATACTTCTCGCATTGAAGTATACACACTTCAAGGCACCTTCCTGTTTACAGGCACCCTCCTTCCAGATTGATGCCATGTTCTTAACCTCCCTACATTCAAGGTCCTGCACCCTAAAGCTACAGTCCAGGTTCCCATGCCCCTGCAGAGTTAGTTTAAACATCCTGAAAGAGCACTAGCACACTCCTCCCAAGGATACTGGTGCCCCTCAGGTTCAGGTGTAGACCATCCTGTTTATAGAGGTCCCACCTACCCCAGAAAGAACCCCAGTTATCCAGAAACTGGAATCTCTCCCTCCTGCTCCATCTCTGTAGCCATGCATTTAATTGCTCTCTCTCCATATTCCTCGACTCTCTATCATGTGGCACGGGTAACAAACCAGAGACAACAACTCTGTTTGTTCTAACTCTGAGCTTCCAACCTAGCTCCCTGAAAGCCTGCCTAACATCCTCATCCGTCTTCCTACCTAGGTCGTTGGTGCCAATGTGGACCACGACTTCAGGCTGCTCCCCCTCCCCCTTAAAGACCCGGAAAACACGATCAGAGACATCACGTACCCTTGCACCTGGGAGGCAACATACCAATCGTGAGTCTCTCTCGCAGCCACAAAACCGCCTATCTGTGCCCCGAACTATCGAGTCCCCAATAACTATTGCTCTGCTCTCCTCCAGCCTTCCCTTCTGAGCAACGGGGATAGGCTCCGTGCCAGAGGCCTGAACCGCATTGCTTAGCCCTGGTAAGCCATCCCCCCCACAAGTGTCCAAAACGGTACACTTGTTATTGAGGGGAATGGTCGCAGGGGGTCCCTGTACTGGCTGCTTCCTCCCAGTCCCCCTCACTGTCACCCATCTGTCTGCAATCTTTGGAGTTACTGCTTCCCTAAAGCTCTGATCTATGACCCCATCTGCCTCCCGAATGATCCTAAGTTCATCCAACTCCAGCTCCAGTTCCCTAACACAGTCTTGGAGGAGCTGGAGATGGGTGCACTTCCTGCAAGTGTAATCAGCAGGAACAACCATGGCATCCCTCACCTCAAACATGTTGCAAGAGGAACATTGCACTGCCTTCACTGCCATCCCTCTAAAAGTAACCTTTAAAAAAAAACTAGGTCTAAAGAATAAAACAAGCAAAATGCAGCACTTACCTGCTTACCATAACGGGTCTTATTATTACCTCTGTAGTGCCTCGGGTTCCTCTCCTGCGCGCATTTATAGGGAAAAAAAACCTACCCAGGTAAGCTTGCGCTACACCTGCTTCTGGGTCCACTTCGCGCTTAAAAAAAAACTTTTAAATTTAAACCATTTAAAAAAAAACTTAACCTTGACTACAAAGAGACACCACCAAACAGCCCTTACCTGCTCCGCCGAGAGAGTGAGCTCTGTGACATCGTCTCCCATCGTCTGCAGCAGAAGCTTCCAAGGAAGGTCAGGACATCAGCTGCTGGGACGTGGGGGTTGTACATCTGGATCGTAACAACCCGACTCCTCTGTGCAGGAAGCACACCCAACGGGACCACCGACAAGGTGGAGAACAGCAGCTCCCCTTCCTTTTCTTTTGAGACCTTAAGCTGCTCGCATTGCTTCACACTTCTATAGGTGACGTCAAAGTAGCCTGCCATAGGAAAATCCTGCGGGCAGTAACATCCTTTTTTTATTTCAAAAATATACTTTATTCATAAATACTTTGATCTATACAACTGGACATGCCATACATATGTAAACATTCCACGTCTTTGCATACCGAAACAGAGTAATCATTCCTATTTACAGGTCTGTACAATTACATTTTTTAGCTGAGGCACCAGCAGAGCCCAAATGACTGGGTGGGCCCCCTGTTCTTCTTCGGCAGGCAGACGTTACACGGTGGTCTTTCCCCACCGTGTATTGGCAGCAGCTGCCCCAAGCTTCAGCGCGTCCCTCAACACGTAGCCCTGGACCTTGGAATGTGCCAGTCTGCAACACTCTGTCAGGGCCAACTCCTTCAGCTGGAAGATCAACAGGTTTTAGACCGCCCAGAGAGCGACCTTCACCGAGCTGATGATCCTCCAGGCACAGTTGATGTTCGTCTTGATGTGTGTCCTGGGGAACAGACCGTAGAGCACGGAGTCCCGCGTCACGGCACTGCTCGGGACGAACCTCAACAAGCACCACTGCATTCCTGTCCAGACTTCTTCTGCGTTGGCACATTCCAGAAGGAGGTGTGTGACAGTCTCATCCCCACCACAGCCGCTTCGAGGGCAGCGCGCGGTGCAACTGAGAGTCTGGGAGTGCATAAAGGATCTCACAGGCAGAACCCTTCTCACCACCAGCCAAGCCATGTCTTGGTGCTTGTTGGAAAGTTCTGGCGATGAGGTATTCTGCCAAATGGCTTTGACAGTCTGCTCAGGGAACCGCTCGATAGGATCCACCCTCTCCTTTTCCTGAAGGGTCTCAAGGATACTACGTGCTCACCACTTGCTGATGGACTTGTGGTCAAAGGTGTCTTTCTTCATAAATTTCTCCATGAAGGACAGGTGGTACGGAATGGTCCAACTACTCGGAGCATTCAGCCGCAGCGAGGCCAGGCCCATCCTTCGCAATACAGGAGACAGGTAGAATCTCAGTACCTAGTGACACTTGGTGTTTGCGTACTGAGGATCCATGCACAGCTTGATGCACCCACACACAAAGATGGCCATCAGGGTGAGGGTGGCATTGGCCGTGTTTTTTCCCCCATTGCACTGGTCTTTATACATCGAGTCCCATCGGACCCGGTCTCTCTTTGATCTCCATAAATTGGAAGATGGCCCGGGTGACTGCAGCGGCACAGGTTCTGGGAATAGGCCAGACCTGTGGTACGTATAACAGCAATGACAGTGTCTCACACCTGATGACCAGGTTTTTTCCCACGATGGAGAGCGACCATAGCTTCCATCTGCCCAGTTTCTGCCTCACTTTGCTAATATGCTCCTCCCAAGACTTGGCGCACGCCCCAGCCCCCCCCAAACCAAATACCCAGCACCTTCAGGTGGTTGGCCCTGACGGTGAAGAGAATCGAGGATTGGTCGGCCCAGTTCCCGAAGAGCATGGCCTCGCTCTTGCCTCAGTTTACCTTGGCCCCTGAGGCCCGTTAAAACTGGTCACATATATGCACATATATGCAGATCCGAGCAGAAAATGGCGATGTCATCCATGTACAGGGAGGCCTAAACCTGCAGGTCCCTGCTGCCAGGAATAGTCACCCCTCTCAGACTCGCATCCTTCCTGATGGACTCAGCAAATGGCTCTATGCAGCACATAAACAAGGCAGGAGAGAGAGGGCAGCCCTGCCTGACTCCAGATCTGACTGGGAAGCTATCTGATTCCCATCCATTGATTGAGACTGCACTGACAATGTTGGTGACGAGCAGTCTGATCCAATTGTAGACTCCCTCCCCAAAGCCCATTTTGGAGATAACATATCTCATATACGTGTGTGATATCCTGTCAAAGGCTTTCTCCTGGTTCAGGCTGATCAGGCAGGTGTCCAACCCTCTGTCCTGCACGTAGGCGATCGTATCCCTGAGGAGTGCGATCTTCCTGCCCGGCATAGCACAGGTTTGGTCAGGGTGAATCACCGACCCCAGAGCAGACCTGACCCGGTTGGCGATGACCTTTGACAGGATTTTGTAATCCGTGTTCAATAGTGAGATTAGTCTCCAATTTTTGAGTTCCTCCCTCTCCCCCTTCCGCTTGTAGATGAGGGTGATGATGCCTTTCCTCAGGGATTCACTCAAGGTACCTGCCCGAAGCATACTGACATACACCTCCAACAGGTCCCGGCCAATCAAGTTCCACAGAGCAGAATAGAGCTCGACCAGTAAGCCGTCGTTTCCGAGAGTGTTATTCTTTTCGAAGGACTCAAGGGCCTTGGTCAGCTCATCCAGAGATAGTGGCTGGTCCAGCCTCTCACGTGTTCTATTGTCTAAGACCTCCATGATAGAGGACAGGAACAACTGGGAGGCCGCGCTGGCGGTCAGCTGCGCGTCACACAGACTGGCATAGAAGGATTTGCTGATCCTCATGACGTCAGCCTGAGATGACGTTATCGAGCCATCTTCTTCCTTCAGGCTGCTGAGTACAGAGCTCTCTTTGTGCACCTTCTGGAAGAAGAAAAGTGAGCACGTCTCGTCCTGCTCTACCGAGCGGACCCTGGACCGAAAGATTATCTCGGAGGCCTCCGAGGCAAAGAGTGAGGCTTGCAGGCCCTTCACCTCCTTGAGGTCCTCCGTGACATCGACCCCCAACGTCTGCAGCAGGAGCAGGTTCTGCATACTTTCCTGGAGCTGGGACAGTTTTCCCTGACTCTCTCTCGCCTCCTGAACACCTTGAGGATGAAGAACCTCTTGATGTTCCCTATTACTGTTTCCCACCAGTCTCTTTGATTCCCCAGCAGGGGCTTCACGGTTCTCCAACCTGCGTAATCCCTCTTGAGCTCCTCGATGTTTCCCGGGGTCAACCTGCGGCAAACTCATAGCACTCTAGCAAAATCTTCTTGACGAACACTGCCCGATCGACCGGTGTACGCTCCTCCACCTTCATGACAATCACCCTGACTGCGGTGCGGGCAGCTGCTGAGGCCATAGCTTTGAGATTGGCCAGTCCCTGAATAGGCGTTAGTCCGAAGCCAGAATGAAGATCCACCAATAGCAGGTCAGCACAACCAAATGATCCTCCAACATCCAATCACAATGCAGCGAAGATCCCTACTAGCTCTTAATGACTCGCAACTCGACACTCATCCTGATAGGAACAGACACTTGATCTTAGCCAAAAGGCCGACAAGTTACCTGGAGATGTGGGTACCTCCCGGGTGTGTGCTGGGCTTTGCCAGTTCCATCAGAGGGTTTGTTTCCTGGTTGGAAGGGTGCTACCATCCTTTCTCCTCATGGCACTCTGTCTCCTCTTCTGGTGATGATCCTCATTGCGCCCCTCTTCACTGTCTGAAGAGCTGCCTGTATCCTCCCTGTGCAGCTGCTGTTTCCCCCTTTGCTGGGAGGTTTTGGGGACCTGGTGGGTTTTCTTTTTCCTGTTTTTCACAGGTAAATACTCTTCTGCCTCCTTGGTTCCCTCCTCCTCCATTGCCTCCTTCTGTCCAGCTGGAGCTTGGGTCAGCTGCTGTACCTCTCTGCTGGCTGCCGTCTGCTCCACCTCAGCCTGTCCTTCCTTCTGGGTGCCCCCAGACTCCATTTCCCTGCTGTCTGGTTGGACTTGCTGGTCTTTGGGGGTCCACTGCTCACAATGCCTCCTCCAACCATCTGTGTGTAGGTGGCAGTCCTTTGTCTTGGGCCGGCCTTGTACATGTGACCTGTCTCTCCACACAGTTCTTAACCTCCTTACAGTCCTTGGTCAGGTGACCCTCCTGCTTTACAGTTCCTGCAGATGGTC
This sequence comes from Hemiscyllium ocellatum, assembly GCF_020745735.1. Lineage (NCBI taxonomy): Eukaryota > Metazoa > Chordata > Chondrichthyes > Orectolobiformes > Hemiscylliidae > Hemiscyllium > Hemiscyllium ocellatum. The sequence goes on from NC_083408.1 coordinate 120,434,709, forward strand.
TCCTCACAGCCCACTGCCATGTGTTCTGACTTCCTGCAGGTTCGGCACACTTTAAGCTGCCCTGCGTGTCAGGTAGCCCCTGCTCCCTCCGATTGTGAAGCTGGAGTCTGGGTGGGGCATGTTCCCTCTGGGGTCCACCCTCAGGGTTACCTTGACCTGCCGCTTGCTGGTCCAGATTCCGAATGGCTCCACTACATCAGTGCTGTCTCCTTCCACCTGGACGTACCTTCCCAGGAAGGTCAGGGCATCAGCTGCTGGGACGTGGGGGTTGTACATGTGGATTGTAACAATCTGACTCCTCTGTGCAGGAAGCACGCACAGTGGGACCGCAGACAGGATGGAGAACAGAGGCTCCCCTTCCTTCTCCTTGATCACCTTCAGGAGCTGCTCACACTGCTTCGCACTCCTGAAGGTCACATCGAAATACCCAGCGCTGGGGAAATCCTGCAGGCAGTACACGTCTGCTGCTTGGAATCCGCTGTACTCCACAGAATCTTCATCACTAACACAGTCTCATCAACCATCGTACACTCTTCCTCCACCTTCAGTTACCCTGGCTATGTTCGGAGTTCCCTGGCCTGGGTATTCCTCACCACCACCACCTTCTCCCCACCCCACACCCCACCTCCACCTCTCGTTGCAATGTCCACATGCTGATGGAATTTAGGGAGTATAGTCTCGAGATTCACACGGTTAAAATCTCCAGCAATAATAAATAGTCCATCAGGGTGTGTATTCTGCAGTCCACTAATAGCCCCATACAGTTCACACAGTGCCTCCTTAGCATTGTCACTGGGAGGAATATTACACCCTGACTATAAGGACAGCAGTAAATTCCTGTGGCAAATACAAAGGTTTGCATCTAACAATGTCAAACGTCACCAGTGATGAGCAGTAACTGGAGACTAGTACACAGTCCTTGCACCATTCTGTGTTGATGTAAACACAGACTCCCACCCCGATCCTTACTGCACAGAGCTGCATTTCTGTCAGTGTGAAGCAAGGCGAGCCGGTCTAGCTGGATGGCGGTGTCTGGAACTCTGTCACTGAGCCGGTCTAGCTGGATGGCGGTGTCTGGAACTCTGTCACTGAGCCGGTCTAGCTGGATGGCGGTGTCTGGAACTCTGTCACTGAGCCGGTCTAGCTGGATGGCGGTGTCTGGAACTCTGTCACTGAGCTATGTTTCCATGAAACAAGGATGCAGCAGTCTCTGAGCTCACAGAGAAACCTGCCTCAGATGGAGGCAGTCCAACCTGTTGTCCAGGGAGCAGACATTGGGGAGCAGAATGGGTGGGAGAGCGGCCGGCTAGGATTTGCTTTTAGCCTAGCACGAACTCCTGCCTGCCTTACCCCACTTCCCCTTCCTTGTACACCGCTTCCAATGTTTCAACATCCGGCCACCGGCATCAGGCGAGGCTGAGGACTGAAGGCCTGGTCTCCGCAGCGAACCACAATCATGTAAACCCTTCAACAGCTCTCCATTCAGGTTTGTTTTTGGCTGGATCCTGAACTGTAGCAGTGTTTACAGACTGTAACAGTGTCTGCAAACACCAGGTTTCCTGTTCCTGTTTCTCCTGCGCCTTGAGGAAACTGAACTTTAAATAACCCAAAGTCAGGAGAGGCCACTGCAAGCTGCTACTGTGCTGCCATTCTGTTCTACTAAGTGGGAAAGCTGTTTTCTATCAGGCTGTGCCCTGCAACCTTTGACCTCTATAGATCACTCTCTGTGTTCCAAAAAAAACAGCCTGAGCTTTTCCAGCTGAAGTGCACCATCCCAGGGAACATCCTGGTGGATGTCCTGTGTACTCCTTCCAGTCAATCACTTTCTTCCTATAGTGTGGTGACCAGAACTGCACACAGTACTCCAGCTGTGGCCGAACTAGTCCTGGGCAGCTCCAATAGAGCCTCCCTGGACTTTATACTCACTACCATGGTTGATAAACGCAAGTGACTTCTATGCCTTCTCAGTTATGGTATTAGGGATCCATGGGCAAGCAGACCCAAAACTGGCATAAGTCAGACATTATCCAGTAAGAGTTTGGTCTAATCACTATAGTTTTAGTGAGAGGTACCCTCTCTGACCCCTCGAGTGTTCTCGACTTGATGTACAGAGTAGGCTTGTCATGAATACTGATAAGCTTTGGTGAGCAAAGTTGCTGGTAGAGCTGTGGTATTCAAAGTATGAATTAAATGTTAATATTGATGATCCTGTTTGTCACTTGCTAGGGACCCCATCATCTTTGGCTCTGAAAATGAGTACGTAGGGTCAGTTGCACTCAGGCCTGGTCTTGTGGGTTAGAGTCTGAGTCTGTCTGCATTTCCTTTCCTGACTTTGCTGAGGGAGTGTTTTGGATGCTTTTTGGCATTAGCCTTGTAACCTTGCTGAACATGGAGACGTACTGTATCATGGAGGGGTTCACCCTGAGCTCCAGAAACTTGGGGGATGTCCAACGCAGCCCATTTTAGTCAATTACGGAACGTAGAATATTACAACGCAGTACAGGCCCTTCGGCCTTGATGGTTCCACAGGTTAGTGCAACAATCTGAAGAGGTAAAAACAATGACTGCAGATGCTGGAAACCAGATTCTGGATTAGTGGTGCTGGAAGTGCACAGCAGTTCAGGCAGCATCCAAGGAGCAGCGAAATCGATGTTTCGGGAAAAAGCCCTTCATCAGGAATAAAGGCAGAGAGCCTGAAGCATGGAGAGATAAGCTAGAGGAGGGTGGGGCTGGGGAGAAAGTAGCATAGAGTACAAAAGGTGAGTGGGGGAGGGGATGAAGGTGATAGGTCACGGAGGAGAGGGTGGAGTGGATAGGTGGAAAAGAAGATAGGCAGGTAGGACAAGTCTGGACAAGTCATGGGGACAGTGCTGAGCTGGAAGTTTGAAACTAGGGTGAGGTGGGGGAAGGGGAAATGAGGAAACTGTTGAAGTCCACATTGATGCCCTGGGGTTGAAGTGTTCCAAGGCGGAAGATGAGGCGTTCTTCCTCCAGGCATCTGGTAGTGAGGGAGCGGTGGTGAAGGAGACTCAGGACCTCCATGTCCTCGCCAGAGTGGGAGGGGGAGGTGAAATGTTGGGTCACGGGGCGGTGTGGTTGATTTGGTGCGGGTGTCCCAGAGATGTCCCCTAAAGCGCTCTGCTAGGAGGCGCCCAGTCTCCCCAATGTAGAGGAGACCGCATCGGGAGCAACGGATACAATAAATGATATTAGTGGATGTGCAGATAAAACATTGATGGATGTGGAAGGCTCCTTAAGGGCCTTGGGAGGAGGTGTGGGTGCAGGTTTTACAGTTCCTGCAGTGGCAGGGGTAGGTACCAGGACGGGAGGGTGGGTTGTAGGAGGGGGGGGCGTGGACCTGACCAGGTAGTCATGGAGGGAACAGTCTTTGCGGAAGGTGGAAAGGGGTGGGGAGGGAAATATATCCCTGGTGTTGGTGTCTTTTTGGAGCTGGCGGAAATGTCGGCTGATGAGTTGGTTTATGCGAAGATTGGTAGGGTGGAAGGTGAGCACCAGGGACATTCTGTCCTTGTTACGGTTGGAGGGATGGGCTGTGAGGGCGGAGGTGCGGGATGTGGACGAGATGCATTGGAGGGCATCTTTAACTACGTGGGAAGGGAAATTGCGGTCTCTAAAGAAGGAGGCCATCTTGGGAGCAGATACGGCGGAGGAATTGAGAATACGGGATGGCATTTCTGCAAGAGGTAGGGTGGGAAGAGGTCTAATCCAGGTAGCTGTGGGAGTCGGTGGGTTTGTAAAAAATGTCAGTGTCAAGTTGGTCGTCATTAATGGAGATGGAGACGTCCAGGAAGGAGAGGAAGGTGTCAGAGATGGTCCAGGTAAATTTAAGGTCAGGGTGGAATGTATTGGTGAAGTTGATGAATTGCTTAACCTCCTCGTGGGAGCACGAGGTGGCGCCAATGCAGTCATCAATGTAGCAGAGGATGAGGTGGGGCGTGGTGCCGGTGTAATTACGGAAGATCAACTGCTTTATGTAGCCAACAAAGAGACCGGCATAGCTGGGGCCCATACATGTGCCCATGGCTACCCCTTTGGTCTGGAGTAAGTGGGAGGACTCGAAGGAGAAATTAAGGGTGAGGACCAGTTCGGCCAAACGAATGAGTGTGTCGGTGGAAGGATACTGTTGGGGACATCTGGAGAGGGAAAAAACGGAGGGCTTAGAGGCCCTGGTCATGGCGGTTGGAGGAGTAGAGGGATTGGATATCCATGGTGAAGATGAGGTGTTGGGAGCCGGGGAAACGGAAGTCTTGGAGGAGGTGGAGGCTGTGGGTGGTGTCTCGAATGTATGTGGGGAGTTCCTGGACTAGGGGGGATAGGACAGTGTCAAGGTAGGTAGAGATGAGTTTAGTGGGGCTGAGACAATGGGTCAGCCAGGGTGGTCAGGCTTGTGGATCTTGGGAAGGAGGTAGAACCGGGCAGTGCGGGGTTCCCAGACTGAGGTTGGAAGCTGTGGGTGGGAAATCTCCTGAGGTGATGAGGTTCTGTATGGTCTGGGAGATGATTTGGTGATGGGGTGATCTGAAGCCCACCTAACCTACGCTATTCCATTTTAGAACATAGAACATTACAGTGCAGTACAGGCCCTTCGGCCCTCGATGTTGCGCCGCTCTGTCATACTAATCTGAAGCCCATCCCACCTACACTATTCCATGTACGTCCAATGATGACTAAGATGCACTTAAAGTTGGCCAATCTACTACTGATGCAGGCAAAGCATTCCATACCCTTACTACTGAGGAAAGAAACTACCTCTGACATCTGTCTTATACCTACCTCCCCTCACTTTAAAGCTGTGTCCACTTGTGTTTGCTGTCCCCATTCTTGGAAATTGGCTCTCTTTGTCCACCCTATCTAACCCTCTGATTATCTTGAATGTCTCTAAGTCACCTCTCAACCTTCTCTCTAACAAGAACAGCCTCAAGGCCCTCAGCCTTTCCTTGTAAGACCTTGCTTCCATACCAGGCAACATCCTAGTAAATCTCCTCTGCACCCTTTCCAAAGCTTCCACATCTTTCTTATAATGTGGTGACCAGAACTGTACACAATACTCCAAGTGTGGCCATACCAGAGCTTTGTACAGCTGCAGCATAACCTTATGGTTCCAGAACTCAATCCCTCTATTAATAAAGGCCAAAACACTGTATGCCTTCTTAGCAACCCTGTCAATCTGGGTGGCAACTTTCAGGGATCTGGGTACATGGACACCAAGATCTCTCTGCTCATCTGCACTCCCAAGAATCTTACCATTAGCCCAGTACTTTGCATTCCGATTACTCCGTCCAAAGTGTATCACCTCACACTTGTCCACATTAAACTCCATTTGCCACCCCTCAGCCCAGCTCTGCATCCTATCTATATCTCTCTGCAGAGCTGAAAATGTGTTGCTGGAAAAACGCAGCAGGTCAGGCAGCATCCAAGGAGCAGGAGAATCAATGTTTCGGTCATGAGCCCTTCTTCAGGAATGAGGAAAGCATCCAGCATCTGCAGTCCTCACTTTCTCCTATGTCTCTCTACAATTTACTACATCCTTCGTCACTATCCACAACTCCACCAAACTTAGTGGCATCCGCAAATTTACTAACCCACCCTTCTAAGCCCTCATCCAGATCATTTATAAAAATGACGAACAGCAGTGGACCCAACACCGACCCTTGGGGTACGCCGCTAGTAACTGGACACCAAGATGAACATGTTCCATCAAACACCACCCTCTGTTTTCTTTCAGCAAGCCAATTACTGATCCAAACTGCTATGTCTCCCACAATCCCATTCCTCCACATTTTGTATAATTAGCCTACTGTGGTGATCCCCATCAAATGCCTTGCTGAAATCCATATACACCACATCAACTGGTTTACTCTCATCTACCTGTTTGGTCACTTTGTCAGAAAAGTCAATAAGATTCATTAGGCATGACCTACCCTTCACAAAACCGCGCTGACTGTCCCTGATCAGATTATTCTTTTCTAGATGGTTATAAATCCTATTTCCTATAACCTTTTACAACACTTTACCAACAATTGAAGTGAGACTCACTGGTCTATAATTACCAGGGTTGTCTCTACTACCATTTTTGAACAAGGGAACCTCATTTGCTATCTTCCAGTCCTCAGGCACTATTCCTGTAGACAATGGTGATTTGAAGATCAATGCCAAAGGCTCGGCAATCTCTTCCCTTGCTTCCCAGAGGATCCTAGGATCAATCCCATCTGGCCCAGGGGACTTGTCTATTTTCACGCTCTGCAGTATTTCTAATACCTCTTCCTTGTGAACCTCAATCTCTTCTAGTCTAGATGCAAGTATCTCTGTATTTTCCTCCCCAACATTTTCATTTTCTATAGTGAACACTGTCGAAAAATATTTATTTAGTACTTCCCCTCTCTCCTCTGACTCCACACACAATTTCCCACTATTATCCTTGATTTGCCCTAATTTAACTCTCGTCATTCTTTTATTCCTGACATATCTATGGAAAGCTTTAGGGTTAACCCTGGTCCTATCCGCCAACAACTTCTCATGTTTCTTCCTGGCCTTTCTGAGCTCTCTTTTTTGGTCTTTCCTGATTTCTTTGTACCCCTCAAGCGCCCTAAAAGTTTTCACATTTTGTCCTAGCATAAGCCGCCTTCTTCTTGACCAGGGATTCCACTTCCTTAGTAAACCACGGCTCACGCGTTCTATATCTTCCTCCCTACCTGACAGATACATACTTATCTAGGACACACAGGAGCTTTTCCTTGAATAAGCTCCACATTTTTAATGTGCTCATCCCCTGCAGTTTCCTTCCCCATACCACGCTTCCTAAATCTTTGCTAATTCCATCGTAATTTCCCTTCCCCCAGCTGTAACTCTTGCTCGGTGGAGTACACCTATCCTTTTCCATCACTAAAGTAAACCTGACAGAATTGTGATCGCTCTCTCCAAAGAGCTCACCTACTTCCAAAACTAACACCTGGCCGGGCTCATTACCCAGTACTAAATCTAAAGTGGCTTCGCCCCCTTGTTGGTCTGTCTACATACTGTGTCAGGAAGCCCTCCTGCACACAATGGACAAAAACTGATCCATCTATAGTACACATACTGTAGTGATTCCAGTCAATATTTGGATAGTTGAAGTCCCCCATGACAACTACCCTAACACTCTCACTCCTATTGAGAATCATCTTTGCTATCCTTTCCTCTACATCTCTGGACTATTCGGAGGCCTATAGAAAACTCCCAGCATAGTGACTCCTCCTTTCCTGTTTCTAACCTCAGCCCATACTACCTCAGTTAACAAGTCCCCAAACATCCTTTCTACAACTGTAATATTATCATTCCTGTCCCTGCTCTATCCATGTCTCCGTAATGGCCACAACCTCGAAGTCCCAGGTACTAACCCACGCTGCCAGTTCACCCACTTTATTTCGGATGCTCCTCTCGTTGAAGTACACACACTTCAAACCAGGTTCTCGCTTGCCAGTGTCAGATACTTGATTTGGGAACTCCCTACTCCCATCCTTTTATGGACCTGTCCTACAATTGTGATTCCCATCCCCCTGCTGTATTAGTTTAAATCCACCTTAATAGCTTTATCGAATTTCCCACCCAGGATATTTGTACCCCTCTGGTTTAGATGAAGACCATCCTGCTTGTAGAGGTCCCACCTACCCCAGAAAGAGCTCCAATTATCCAAAAACCCGAAACCCTCCCTCCTGCTCCATCCTTGTAGCCACGTGCTCAACTCCTTTCTCTCCCTATTCCTCACCTCACTGGCACATGGCACGGGCAGCAAGCCAGAGAAAACAACTGTTTGTCCTAGCTCTAAGCTTCCATCCTAGCTCCATGAATTTCTGCCTCAAGTCCCCATCTCTCTTCCGACCTGTGTCATTGGTGCCAATGTGGACCATAACTTGGGGCTGTTCTCCCTCTCCCCGAAGGATGTCAAAAACATGATCAGAGACACCACGGACCCTGGCACCCAGGAGGCAGCACACAAACCGTGAGTCTCTTTCGTCCACACAGAACCTCCTATCTGTCCCCCTAACTATCGAGTCCCCAATGACTACTGCTCTGCTCCTCTTCCCCCTTCCCTTCTGAGCAGCGGGTGCCCCACTGCTTTCCCCTGGTAAGTCATCCCCCCAATAGTATCCAAAACTGTATACTTATTATTGAGGGGAATGGTCACAGGGGATCCCTGCACTGCCTGCCTGTTCCCTTTCTGTCCCCTAACTGTCACCCATCTGTCTTTTTCTTTTATCTGGGGAGTGACTGCCTCTCTGCAAGTCCTGTCAATAACCCCTCTGCCTCCCGAATGATCCGAAGTTCATACAACTCTAGCTCCAGTTCCCTAACTTTGTTTTCGAGGAGCTGGTGTTGGGTGCACTTCCCACAGATATAGTCAGCAGGGACACTAGTGGTGACCCTTACCTCCCACATTCTGCAGGAGGAACATTCCACTGCCCTAAACTCCATTCCCACTATTCTAACTCCCGAAGTGACTACTAAAAAAAAGGATTAGGAAATAAACAAGTTACCTTACCTTGTCATTCTGGCTCCCACAACGTTTTTTTAGGTTAGAGGAGGAGGATGGGTGGGAGTCACTACCCGAGTAGTGTCTCTGGTAACGCAACCACGGAAATATAAACTGTTCTACTTACCCTTCCCAGAAGTCCTTTGCTCGCTCCTCCCTCACTGGCCTGAAGGTAAGAAGTTTAAATATACTTACTGGCCTTCCCGACAATCACCTCGCACCGTCACCTCCTCCCAGCTCCCGCCTCTCGCTGTATCCATATGTTTATCCAAATGCTGTTTAAATGCCCTTAAAGTTTGTGAGCCTACTACTGTTGCATGGCAGGCCATTCCACGCCCCCACTACTCAAAGAACAAAGAAAATTTACAGCCCAGGAACAGACCTTTCAGCCCTTCAATCCTGAGCTGATCTAAATGTACTGTCTAAACCTGTCGGTCAATTCCTAAGCATCCATACCCCTCTGCTCCCCACCTACTCATGCATCTGTCCTGACGCATCTTAAATGAATCTACCGTGCCTGCCTCTACCACCTCTGCTGGCAACGTGTTCCAGACACCCACCACCCCGTGTCTCTCCCTTAAACTTTCCACCTCTCACCTTGAAAGCGCGATTGAATCCTTCACGCTGGGAAAAAGCTTGTCTCTATCCACCCTGTCTATACCCTTCATGATTTTATAAACCTCAGTCAGGTTCCCTCCACAATCTCCTTTTTTCTAGTGAAAATAAACCTAACCGACTCAACCTCTCTTCATAACTAGCACCTTCCATACCAGGCAACATCCTCGTAAACCTTCTCTGCACCCTCTCCAAAGTGTCCACATCGTTTTGGTAATGTGGCGACCAGAACTGTGCACAGTATTCTACATGCGGCCAAACCAATGTCTTGTACAATTTTAACATGACTTGCCAGCTCTTATAATCAATACTTTGTCTGATGAAGGCAAGCGTACCATATGCCTTCTTGACCACTCTATCCACCTGTGCAGCAACCTTCAGGGTACAATGGTCCTGAACTCCCAGATTAGATTAGATTACTTAGTGTGGAAACAGACCCTTCGGCCCAACAAGTCCACACCGATCCACAACCCACCCATACCCCTACATTTACCCCTTACCTAACACTATGGGCAATTTAGCATGGTCAATTCACCTGACCCGCACATCTTTGGACTGTGAGAGGAAACCGGAGCACCAGGAGGAAATCCATGCAGACACGGGGAGAACATGCAAACTCCACACAGTCGTTCGCCTGAGGCGGGAATTGAACCCGGGTCTCTGGCGCTGAGAGGCAGCAGTGCTAACCACTGTGCCACCATGTCGCCCATCAACTTTTCCCAAGGCTCTTCTGTTCATTGTATAATTAGTTCTAAAATTAGACTTGCCTAAATGCATCACCCCACATTTGTCTGGATTGAAATCCATCTGCCACTTTTCCACCCAATTCTCCAGTCTGTCTATATCCTCATGTATTCTCCGGTCCAGACCCTTATGCTTTCTGCTACTCCACCAATCTTCGTGTCATTTGCAAACTTGCTGATCATACCAACAGTGCCCTCTTCCAGATCATTATGTATATTACAAACAACAGTGGCCCCAGCACTGATCCCTGTGGAACACCATTGGTCACCTTTCTCCATTTCAAGAAACTCCCTTCAATTACTACTCCCTGTCTCCTGTTGCTCAACCAGTTCTTTATCCACCTAGCTAGAACACCCTGCACACCATGTGACTTCACTTTCTTCATTAGTCTACCATGGGGAACCTTATCAAGCACCTTACTAAAGTCCACGCATATGACGTCAACAGCCCTTCCTTCATCTAACAACTTAGTCACTTCGACGAAGAATTCTATTAAGGTGGTAAGGTACGATCTCCCCCGCACAAAACCATGTTGCCAATCACTGATAAGCCCATTTTTTTCTAAATATAAATAGATCCTATCCCTCAGCACCTTCTCCAACTTTCCCACTACTGACGTCAGGCTCACTGGTCTGTACTTACCTGGAATGTATAGGGGGACAACATGAGCAACCCTCCAGTCCTCTAGCACCTGTATTTAAGGATGTCACAAAGATATCTGTCAGGGCCCCAGCTATTTCCTCTCTTTCCTCCCTCAACAACCTGGGATAGGTCCCATCCAGTCCTGGGGATTGGTCCGCCTTAATAACCTCTCGCCTACCCAACATATCTTCCCTACTTATGTCAGTGTGATCCACAACATGAACACTGATGCACAGTAATCATTCAGAATCTCACCCATTCTCTCAGGTTCGGCACACAGCCTTCCTTTGTTATCCTTTCTCTAGTTACCTGCTTGCTTCTTATTAGAATAAAATGCTTTGGGATTCTCCTTAATACTGCTTGCTAAAGCTATTTCATGACCCCTTTTCGCCTACTTGATTCCTTGTTTAAGACATGTCCTACTCTTCCGATATTCCTCCAAGGCCTGTTCTGTTCTTAGCTGCCTGGACCTTATGTACGCTTCCCTTTTCCTCTTGGCTGGTCATACAATTTCTCCTGTCATCCACGGTTCATGAATCTTGCCCTTCCTATCCTTTACCTTCAACGGGACATGCCTATCCTGCATTATCTTAAACCTATCTTTGAAAGCCTCCCACATCTCAAATGTGGACGTCCCTTCAAATAGTTGTGCCCAATCCACATTTCCCAGCTCCTGCCTGATTTTGATATAATTGATTTAGTATTCTTCCCTTCTCTCCACTTCTTTATGTATGAGTATTCTAAAACTTACAGAATTGTGGTCACTGTTCCCAAAGAAATCCCCTACTGCAACATCTACCACCTGTCCTGGCTCATTCCCCAGTACCAGGTCTAATATGGCCCCTTCCCTCGTTGGATTATTGACATACTGCTCTAGAAAACTCTCCTGGGCGCTTCTTACAAATTCTACTCCATCCAGAGGTCTGATGTTAAGTGTATCCCATCACCACTACCCTATTGACTCTATCTTTCCATTGTCTGTTTACCTATTTGTTCTCCTACCTCACTCTCACTGTTGGGAGACCTGTAATACAGCCCCAACAATGTAACTGCACCTTTCTCTCCAAAACCGTCAACATCCCGGTAAATCTCCTCTGAACACTTTCCAAAGCTTCCACTTCCTTCCTATAATGCGGTGACCAGAACTGTACCCAGTACTCCAAGTTGACCGCACCAGAGTTTTGTACAACTGCAGCATGACCTCATGTCAATCCCTCTACCCATAAAAGCTAAAACACGGTATGCCGCCTTATCAACCTGGGTGGCTACTTTTAGGGATTTATGTACCTGGACACAGATCCCTCTGGTCATCTACACTGCCAAGAACCTTACTTTGGGGATGCCGGTGTTGGACTGGGGTGTACAAAGTTAAAAATCACACAACACCAAGTTATAGTCCAACAGGTTTAATTGGAAGCACACTAGCTTTGGGAGGACCTGATGAAGGAGCATCGCTCCAAAAGCTAGTGTGCTTCCAATTAAACCTATTGGACTATAACCTGGTGTTGTGTGATTTTTGTTTATTCCTGTTTCTCCTTCCAGAATGAATCATCTCACATTTTTCTGCATTAAACTACATTTGCCACCTCAGCCCAAGGCTATAGCTTATCTATGTCCCTCTGTAACCTGCAATATCCTTTGGCACTATCCACAACTCCACCAACCTTAGTGTCATTCACAAATTTACTGACCCATCCTTCTACGCCCTCATCCAGATCACTTATAAAAATGACAAACAGCAGAGGGCCCAAAACAGATCCACGCAGTACACCACTAGTAACTGAACTCCAGGATGAACATTTCCTAGTGAAGTTGTTGGAACTGTTACGGAGAAGAGGTCATAGAGATGTACAGCAGGTCGTGGGAATGTCACTGGCAGGGACGTTCCCCCAGTGGATCTGTGCTAGCTGAGTAGTGGGGGGGGGGGGCAGAAGTGTGAACAGCACAGTCGGATGGCCATGGTTAGTGCCACAATCCCAGCAATGATAATAATGAATGCTATCAATCCCTGTAGTAGGGCTGTACCCCATGAGCCCAGCCAAGAGGCTGCCTGGTCCCATTGGTCCCTGTGGGAGCTCTGATCATACACAGGACAGAAGCCGCCTGCTGGATATATTAGGCCAAGTGTGTGATGTTTTCACTGGGGTCAGGAGTGTAAGTGCAGCAGTCAGCACCAATGAGGGCGTATGTACCCCCTTTCGCAGCGAGCAGATAGTCCAGGGCCATCCTGTTCTGCAGAGCCACAGTACGGATGGCAACAGCCTCTGCATTCAGTTGGGTGAGTGCATCTGCTGTGGAGTTCGCCATCTCCTCTAGTGTGGCGGTGAGTTTGTGGGCTTCTATGTGCAACCGCAGAGTTGTATAGGGGGTGTCATTGGGTCGAGGGCAGCGAGGGCTCGTCTGCTGTGGGTCATGGGCTTTGGGAATGGAAGGGACTGGGAGTGATACATGAATGGTACGGTGAGCCTGACAGAACAGCTCCCAGTCCAGTATACTGGCAGCCATGGGTGGATTTTGTGGCCACAGGTAAAGTTGTAGGTCTGGAGATGATGGGTCTGGGTCCCTGTCCAGATGGTGAGTAAAGTGATGTTCTGGCTGGTCCTGTTGAGGACCGGTAGGTTTAATATGCTGACTTCTGCAGCAGACCGACATGCTGCGGGCGTCAGGAGCCGGGAGTCAGTGCACCAGCTCCAGCCAGCTTCCCATCCCGATGGCAGGTAGGTGGCCCATGTGTGTCAGTCTCAGTAATGGTCAGGACTGGAGATACATGGAAGAGGTTGTAGTCGGGTAAAACCACCCTTTAAATTTGTCCAGGTGGGAGCCTGCTGACACCAGCAGGCTGGGCTGTTGAACTTGTAGTTTGGCATTGCTGGTGGTATTTTGAGTGTGGTAACCTCAGGGGATCTCTCTGCTTCCAGCCACCACTTTGCCATGTTGTGGTTCTGTTTGCCGAGCTGGGAGTTTTTCTTGCAAACGTTTCATCCCCTTTCTAGGTGACATCCTCAGTGCTTGGGAGCCTCCTGTGAAGCGCTTCTGTGCTGATTCCTCCAGCATCTCTCACTCTCTCAGCAGAGCAGGTAACGGCTGTCTGGTGGTGTTTTTTAAGTCGCGGGTATAGTCCAGTTTTTGTTTTTTAACGGCTAAAATTTAAAGTTTTTTTTAAGCGCCTAGCAGACCCGGAAGCTGGTGTCGCACTAGCTTACCTGGGAAGGTTTTTTTTCTTATAAAAGCGCGCAGGCGAGGAACCCGAGGCACTACAGGGGTAGAGCCTCCCGCCCGCCATCCTCCTCTAACCTAATAAGACCCGTTGTGGTAAGCAGGTAAGTGCTGCATTTTGCTTGTTTGTTTCTTTAGATCTAGTTTTTAAAGGTTACTTTTAGAGGAATGGCAGCGAAGGCAGTGCAATGTTCCTCTTGCAACATGTATGAGGTGAGGGAAGCCATTAGCGTCCCTGCTGATTACACTTGCAAGAAGTGCACCCATCTCCAGCTCCTCCAAGACCGTGTTAGGGAACTGGAGCTGGAGTTGGATGAACTGCAGATCATTCGGGAGGCAGAGGTGGTCATAGACCAGAGCTTTAGGGAAGTAGTTACTCCGAAAGTTATAGACAGATGGGTGACAGTGAGGGGGACTGGAAGGAAGCAGCCAGTGCAGGGACCCCCTGCGGTCATTCCCCTCAAGAACAAGTATACCGTTTTGGATACTTGTGGGGGGGATGACTTACCAGGGGTAAGCAACAAGGTTCAGGCCTCTGGCACGGAGCCTATCCCCGTTGCTCAGAAGGGAAGGGTGGAGAAAGGTAGAGCGATAGTTCTTGGGGACTCAATAGTGAGGGGCACAGATAGGCGGTTTTGTGGGGGTGGCAGAGACTCACGATTGGTATGTTGCCTCCCAGGTGCAAGGGTATGTGATGTCTCTGATCATGTTTTCCGGGTCCTTAAGGGGGAGGGGGAGCAGCCCCAGATCGTGGTCCACGTTGGAACCAATGACATAGGTAGGAAGAGGGGTGAGGATGTCAGGCAGGCTTTCAGGGAGCTAGGTTGGAAGCTCAGAGCTAGAACGAACAGAGTTGTTGTCTCTGGTTTGTTTCCCGTGCCACGTGATAGAGAGTCGAGGAATAGGGAGAGAGAACAGTTAAATGCGTGGCTACAGGGATGGTGCAGGAGGGAGGGATTCCGGTTTCTGGACAACTGGGGTTCTTTCTGGGGAAGGTGGGACCTCTATAAACAGGATGGTCTACACCTGAACCTGAGGGGCACCAGTATCCTTGGGGGGAGGTTTGCTAGTGCTCTTTGGGAGGGTTTAAACTAACTCTGCAGGGGCATGGGAACCTGGACTGTAGCTTTAGGGTACAGGACCTTGAGTGTAGGGAGGTTAGAAACAAGGCATCGATCTCGAAGGAGAGTGCCTGTAAACAGGAAGGTGGCTTGAAGTGTGTATACTTCAATGCCAGAAGTATAAGAAATAAGGTAGGTGAACTTGCAGCGTGGGTTGGTACCTGGGACTTCGATGTTGTGGCCATTACAGAGACATGGGTAGAACAGGGACAGGAATGGCTGTTGCAGGTTCCAGGGTTTAAATGTTTTAGTAGGGTCAGAGATGGGGGTAAAAGAGGGGGAGGTGTGGCATTGCTTGTCAAGGATAGTATTACAGCGGTGGAAAGGACGATGGAGGAAGACTTGCCATCTGAGGTAGTTTGGGCTGAGGTTAGAAATAGGAAAGGTGAGGTCACCCTGTTAGGAGTTTTCTACAGGCCTCCTAATAGTCCGAGAGAAGTAGAGGAAAGTATTGTGAGGATGATTCAGGAGAAGAGTGAAAGTAGCAGGGTGGTTGTTATGGGGGACTTTAACTTCCCAGATATTGACTGGGAAAGCTATAGCTCGAGTTCGTTAGATGGGTCGGTGTTTGTCCAATGTGTGCAGGAAGGTTTCCTGACACAATATGTAGACAGGCCAACAAGAGGTGAGGCTATACTGGATTTGGTTCTAGGTAATGAACCAGGCCAGGTGTTAGACTTGGAGGTAGGTGAGCACTTTGGGGACAGTGACCACAACTCGGTGACTTTTACTCTAGTGATGGAGAGGGATAAGTGTGTACTGCAGGGCAAGAGTTATAGCTGGGGGCAGGGAAACTATGATGCGGTGAGGCATGACTTAGGATGTGTGGATTGGAAAAATAGGCTTCAAGGGAAGAACACAAATGATATGTGGAGATTGTTCAAGGAACAGCTATTGGGTGTCCTTGATAAGTATGTACCAGTCAGGCAGGGAGTAAAGGGTCTTGTGAGGGAGCCGTGGTTTAATAAGGAATTGGAATCCCTTGTGAAAGAGAAGAGGCGGCCTATGTAAGGATGAGGCGTGAAGGTTCAGTTGGGGCGATTGAGAGTTATGAGGTAGCCAGGAAGGATCTAAAGAGAGAGCTAAGAGCAGCGAGAAGGGGACGTGAAAAGTCCTTAGTTGGTAGGATTAGGGAAAACCCAAAGGCTTTCTATAGGTATGTCAGGAATAAAAGGATGACTAGGGTAGGTATAGGTCCAGTCAAGGATAGTAGTGGAAAGTTGTGCGTGGAGGCGGAGGAGATTGGAGAGACACTAAATCAATACTTTTCGTCAGTATTCACTCAGGAACAGGACACTGTTGCTGATGTGAATATTGAGTCACAAGTGATTAGAATGGATGACCTTGAGGTATGTAGGGAAGAGGTCTGGGGAATACTGGAAAGGATGAAAATAGATAAGTCCCCTGGGCCTGATGGCATTTATCCTAGGATCCTCTGGGAAGCTAGGGAGGAGATAGAGGAGACATTGGCCTTGATTTTTATGTCGTCATTGTCTACGGGAATAGTGCCAGAAGACTGGAGGATAGCAAATGTGGTCCCCTTGTTCAAGAAGGGGAGTAGGGATAGCCCGAGTAACTATAGGCCAGTGAGTCTCACTTCTGTTGTCGGCAAAGTCTTAGAGAGAATTGTAAGGGATAGGATTTATGAACATCTCATTAGGAATAATGTGATCAAGGATAGTCAGCATGGTTTTGTGAAGGGCAGGTCGTGCCTCACAAACCTTATTGAGTTCTTTGAGAAGGTGACCAAGGAAGTGGACGAGGGTAAAGCAGTAGATGTGGTGTATATGGATTTTAGCAAGGCGTTCGATAAGGTTCCCCATGGTAGGCTAATGCAAAAACTACAGAGGTATGGCATTGAGGGTGCATTAGAGATTTGGATTAGGAATTGGCTGGCTGGAAGGAGACAGAGGGTAGTAGTTGATGGTATAGGTTCATCTTGGAGTGCAGTTACTAGCGATGTTCCACAAGGATCTGTTTTGGGACCATTGCTGTTTGTCATTTTTATAAATGATCTAGAGGAGGGGCTTGAAGGCTGGGTGAGCATGTTTGCGGATGACACGAAAGTCGGTGGAGTTGTGGACAGCGAAGAAGGATGTGGCAGGTTACAGCGGGATATAGATAGGTTGCAGAGCTGGGCAGAAAGGTGGCAAATGGAATTCAATGTAGCTAAGTGTGAAGTCATTCACTTTGGTAGGAGTAACAAGAAGATGGATTGCTGGGCTAATGGTAGGCTACTTGGTAGTGTGGATGAGCAGAGGGATCTTGGTGTCCATGTACACAGATCTCTGAAAGTTGCCACCCAGATAAATAGTGCTGTGAAGAAGGCATATGGTGTACTGGGCTTTATTGGTAGAGGAATTGAGTTCCGGAGTCCTGAGGTCATGTTGCAATTGTATAAGACTCTGGTGAGGCCTCATCTGGAGTATTGTATGCAGTTTTGGTCGCCATACTATAGGAAGGACGTGGAGGCATTGGAACGAGTGCAGAGGAGGTTTACCAGGATGTTGCCTGGCATGGTAGGAAGATCGTATGAGGAAAGGCTGAGGCACTTGGGGCTGTTCTCATTGGAGAAAAGAAGGTTTAGGGGAGATTTGATAGAGGTGTACAAGATGATTAGGGGTTTAGATAGGGTTGACAGTGAGAACCTTTTTCCGCTAATGGAGTCAGCTGTTACTAGGGGACACAGCTTTAAATTAAGGGGTGGTAGGTATAGGACAGATGTTAGGGGTAGATTCTTTACTCAGCGGGTTGTGAGTTCATGGAATGCTCTGCCAGTAGCAGTGGTGGACTCTCCCACTTTATGGTCATTTAAGCGGGCATTGGATAAGCATATGGAGGTTATTGGGCTAGTGTAGGTTAGGTAGGCTTCGGTCGGCGCAACATCAAGGGCCGAAGGGCCTGTACTGCGCTGTATTTTTCTATGTTCTATTTATACTGGTTTGAATCCGCTGCTTCCGGTTGTCAGTAGCTGTCCGCTGCAGTGGCCGGAATATAGGGTCTAGGTCGATGTGTCTGTTGATTGAATTCGTGGATGAGTGCCATGTTTCTAGGAATTCCCTGGCTGTTCTCTGTTTGGCCTGTCCTATAATAGTGGTGTTGTCCCAATCGAATTCATGTTGTTTGTCATCTGAGTGTATGGCTACTAGGGATAGCTGGTCATGTCGTTTCGTGGCCAGTTGGTGTTCATGGATGCGGGTTGTTAGCTGTCTTCCTGTTTGTCCTATGTAGTGTTTTGTGCAGTCCTTGCATGGGATTTTGTAAACCACGTTGGTTTTGCTCATGCTGGGTATCGGGTCCTTTGTCCTGGTGAGTTGTTGTCTGAGAGTGGCTGTTGGTTTGTGTGCTGTTATGAGTCCGAGTGGTCGCAGCTCTCTGGCTGTCGGTTCAGAAATGCTCCTGATGTATGGGAGTGTGGCCAGTCCTTTGGGTTGTGGCATGTCCTCATTTCGTTGTCTTTCCCTGAGGCATCTGTTGATGAAATTGCGCGGGTATCCATTTTTGTTGAATACCTTGTATAGGTGTTCTTCTTCCTCTTTTTGTAGTTCTGGTGTGCTGCAGTGTATTGTGGCCCTTTTGAATAATGTCCTGATGCAACTTTGTTTGTGTGTGTTGGGATGGTTGCTTTCATCGTTCAGGACTTGGTCTGTGTGTGTGGCTTTTCTGTATACCTTTGTGGTGAATTCTCCGTTCGGTGTTCTTTGTACCATCACGTCCAGGAATGGGAGCTGGTTGTCCTTTTCTTCCTCTCTCATGAGGAGGATGACACTCAGATGACAAACAACATGAATTGGGGTGTGAGCAGCATGGCTCTGGCCTGGTCATGCTTTACAATAATGATTCTGCTGAGGGCTTGTACATAATTCAGCAAGGCCTCTTTGTGTTAGGGGAAGGGCCGTGTCCATGGAGAGCTTTGGGGACCTGGTAGTGGTGGGCGTACATCTCTCCAAGAGCCCCTCAAAAGGGGTGAGTCCAGTCGTGGGGTTTGCTTGACCATGTATAGTGTAAAGAGTGAGCAGCAAGGTGTTTGGCCAGGTCAGTCCTGGGTCTTGGGGGATCTTGGTCAGTGTGGTTTTAAGGGTTCCATTCATCTGCTTGACCATGTCTGATGTCTGGGGTTGGTAGGGGATGTGGTGTCTCCACAGTAACCCCAGTGCCTCGTTAATGCCAGTCGTGAGCCGGTCAGTGAAGTGAGTCCTCTGTCTGTCTGTGTTACCGGGGACTCTGAATCTGGGGTTGACATCCCTTAGGAGGCATTTTCCCCTTGCCCATGTGCTACCCTTTTCTTGTTTTCTCGAAATGGATGGAAGCATTCCCCACATGTCGATGATGACAAGGATGTATTTGCAATCTTGTTGGAGCATGTGAACAAAGTCCATCTGCAAGTGACTGAAAGGCCCCTCAGGAGCTGGTAAGTGGTTATACCTGACAACAGGCTTTCCTGTGTTGTTCAGCAGGGCTTGGGCAGCTGCAGCAAATCCTGGTGCATACCAGGATTGCGTGACTGCGTGTTGTAGTGATCTCTCTGCTGAAGTGATGAACCCTCTCTGCTTCCAGAGTGTGCCAAAGTCGTGAACGACTCCGAAGTCAGTGTGAATGTTGGCTGTGTGACCTTTTAGCAATGACATGAGCCCTAGTGAATGCGGACAGCTCCGCAGCCTGTGTGGGTGTGCCATCTGGTAGCGCAGCTGATTCCAGGATTGTGAAAGGGTTGCACACGCCATAACCTGCCAGTGTGCAATGGTCTGAAGGATGAACCATCCGGAGAGAGAATGAGGTCAGGGTTGTCTAGGGGAGCATGTCTCTTTTGAAATAGTGAGGTGTTTCCATTGTTCGTGCCCTGGGAGCGATGTCCTTGGTGATGCCTCGCCTTCTGACCTGTCCTTTTTGTGGCTTTGGTATTGCTGTGTTATGAGACTGCCCTCCAGGCTTTGGGACAGATGTGTTTACCAGCTATTGATAGTGGGTTTTGGGAAGTGTTTACCCTTGTCTGCGAGTGCTGTCTGGTTTCACTTGTCAGCCTGTTTGGTCCTTGCTGAGGCATTCTGGGTTGTTCTGGTATAGTTTGGCCATGTTTGCTTTCCTATGTTCTGTGTGGGCCTACATTGGGTAGGCAGAGTGGCAGATCTTTCCCTACAGTACAAACTCCCATTCTGGTTTTTTCGCCTTTGTGGTTCCTGAACTCCACCCACACAGGCTCCACATCATCTGACTCTGTCATTCAGTGTCATAGATTTAATTTCATTCTTAACTAATGAGGCAAGCTCACCTCCTCTGCAAACTCCCTGGTTTTTTGATAAGTTGTATATCCTTGGATGTTTAACATGTTAGTCCTGGGCTCCCTGTAACCACCTCTCTGTGATGCCTACCACTGATGATTTATGCTGTTAATTCATCTACTTTGTTACGAATACTACGAGCATTTAAGTAAAGCACCTTAATGCTAACTTTCTTATCCTCATGATTTCCATCATCTCTAGTAATATCCTTTTTTGCTTCATTCCTAGTCTGCCTTGAGCTTAAACCATGCACATGTGCTAACCTGCTGCTTATCTTTCTACATGACTCCTTACACCCTGTTGCTTTCCCTTTCCCTTCCCCTCCCACTCACGAGTTTAAGGTCCAGGTGACCACTTTATTTATCCTGTTTACCAGAACACTGGTTCCAGATTGGTTCAGGTGAAGACTGTCCCATCAACACAGATCCCCCCCCCAACCCCGGTTCTAAAACTGATGCCTATATCCCATGAATGGAATCCCTCTTTCCCACACCAATTTCTTAGCCATGTGTTTACTTCCCTAATTTTCTTATCCCTATGCCAATTAGCACGTGACTCGGGCAATACTCCAGAGATTATGACCCTCGAGGACCTCAAGTGTCCATTGTGCAGCTGCCCTTCGTTTTGTTGTGGGGGCCCTGTGTAGTTTCTGGATAGTTTCCAATTCCCCCAAGTGCTTTGTTTCCTCCGCCTCCTCCATTGACTGGATTCTCAGGTGGAGGTTGAGTCAGTTCTCTCTCTCTCTTTCTCTCTCTCTCTCTCTCTCTCTCTCTCTCTCTCTCTCTCTGTCCCTCCTTCTGTGGAACTTGATTGCACACAGCACCACTCCCATCACACCTAACACCCCTCCCATCGCACACGGCACACCTCCCATCGCACATGGCACCACTCCCATCACATACTGCACCTTCCCATCATGCCCAGCACCTCTGCCATCACACGGGCAGACGGGTCTATCCGCTCAAGGATAGATTACCTGTTTGTGTCCCAGCTCCAGGAAAGTATGCAGAACCTGCTCCTGCTGCAGACGATGGGGGACGATGTCACGGAGGACCTCAAGGAGGTGAAGGGCCAGCAAGCCTCGCTCTTTGCCTCGGAGGCCTCCAAGATAATCTTCCGGTCCAGGGTCTGCTCCGTGGAGCAGGACGAAACATGCTCATGTTTCTTCTTCCAGAAGGTGCACAAAGAGAGCTCCCTGCTCAGCAGCCTGAAGGAAGAAGATGGCTCAGTAATATGATCTCAGGCTGACATCATGAAGATCAGCAAATCCTTCTATGCCAGTCAGTGACACGAAGCCAACCGCCAGCGCGGCCTCCCAGTCGTTCCTGCCCTCTATCACGGAGGTCTTAGACGACAGAACCCGGGAGAGACTGGACCAGCCGCTATCTCTGGATGAGCTGACCAAGGCCCTCGAGTCCTTCGAAAAGAATAAAACTCCCTGAAGCAACGGCTTATCGGTCGAGATCTATTCTGCTCTGTGGGACTTGATTGGCCAGGACCTGCTGGAGGTGTATGTCAGTATGCTTTGGGCAGGTACCTTGAGTGAATCCATGAGGAATGGCATCATCACCCTCATCTACAAGCGGAAGGGGGAGAGGGAGGAACTCAAAGATTGGAGACTGATCTCACTATTGAATGGGGATTACAAAATTCTGTCAAAGGTCATCGGCAACCGGGTCAAGTCTGCTCTGGGGTCGGTGATTCACCCTGACCAAACCTGTGCTGTACTGGGCAGGAAAATTGCTGAGAGTCTCGCACTCCTCAGGGATACGATCGCCTACGTGCAGGACAGAGGGTTAGACACCTGCCTGATCAGCCTGGACCAGGAGAAAGCCTTTGACAGGATATCACACATGTATACGAGAGATGTTCTCTCCAAAAAGGGCTTTGGGGAGGGAATCTGCAATTGGATCAGACTGTGCTACACCAACATTGTCAGTGCAGTTTCAATCAATGGGTGGGAATCAGATAGCTTCCCAGTCAGATCTGGAGTCAGGCAGGGCTGCCCTCTCTCTCCTGCCTTGTTTATGTGCTGCATAGAGCCATTTACCTAGCCCATCAGGAAGGATGCGAGTCTGAGAGGGGTGACTATTCCTGCAGCGGGGACCTACAGGTTAAGGCCTCCCTGTTCATGGATGACGTCGTCATTTTCTGCTCGGATCTGCTATCCGTGCGCAAACTCATGTGCATATGTGACCGGTTCGCTCGGGCCTCGGGGACCAAGTTAAACTGAGGCAAGAGCGAGGCCATGCTCTTCGGGAACTGGGCGGACCAATCCTCTAACACCTTCACTGTCAGCACTGACCACCTGAAGGTGCTGGGTATTTGGTTCGGGGGGGTCTGGGGCATGCGCCAAGTCTTGGGAGGAGCGTATCAAAGTGAGGCAGGAACTGGGCAGATGGGAGCAACGCTGAAAATGTGTTGCTGGAAAAGCACAGCAGGTCAGGCAGCATCCAAAGAACAGGAGAATCTCATTGTGAAATGTTTGTGCTTGTGGACTTGGAAAAACTCCATTAAATGTCTCCACAGCCCAAGGATAAGACGCTGGGAGCAATCTGTTAATTTAAAAACTTAGAATTTCATTGGAATTGACTAACAGTAAAAGTATAGTCTTGAAGGGCAGTTTGAAACTTGGATTTGTTGTTTGTATTAAGAACTTTTTTTAATTTGAAAAACATGTTTAGATGTTAAAGAATATCTGTAGACTCATGGAAATCAGTTTCAGTGACTAATCACCATGGTAACCACCTGTAAATAAATACCAGTGCAGGGGCTTGGACGTGGTCAGTCAGCTGATCAAGGTGGTCAGTCAGGAAACTCTGCACATAGTGGGTGAGGGAGAAAAAGGTGGATGGCACATTCTTACCGTTGGTGCATGTGTGGAGATGTCCTGAGGGGGTGAGTAGGCTGTGCATAAGAGATTCAGGGTGAGTTAAGGTCAGATGTTCGCAAGGATGAGAGTGAGGGGGAAGATGTTGCAGGAAATGTGCAAGCAGCAGCTGAGTTTAATCAAACCCGGAAGACTACAGCTAAAGTAAGACAGTTTGTTTTAAAATTACTTACCGGTAGCGGGCAGCGGTGTTTTTTTATTTTTCACAGAAAGAGCGGGAGCAGCGGGGAGAGTGACGATGACCAGAGGGGCAGCCGGGAAGGAAAGCAGTGAGTATATAAATCAGGAAGGTGGCTAAACCCGAGACTCTACAGTTGTGTCTCCCACCCGCCCATCTCCTCTAACCTAGTTAATAAGGACTCTAGTTTGTTAAGGTAAGTATTTTCTATTTCTTTATCAGTGACTGGTTAAAAATTTACTTTTTTGGTTTACCTATTAATTGGTTTTTAGAAAAAGACTATAGCAGAGAGATATCAGAAAGTATTTTAACTCAAACCTGTACAAAGTAATAAAGTAATTAACTAAGCAGAGATGGCTGGGCAGGTGATGTGCTGTAGCTGTATGATGTGGGAGCAGGCTGATCCCATTGTGAATGGCAGTGACCACATCTGCAGCAAGTGGTGGTTGCTGGACGAACTCCGGATCAGAGTTGATGATCTGGAATCTGAGCTTCAAACACTGCGGCACATCCGGGAGGGGGAGAGTTACCTGGACATTTTGTTTCAGGAGGCAGTCACACCTGGGAGATTAAGTAATTCACATTCAGTTAGTGATCAGGGACATCAGAGTGTAACTGTAAGTGAGGCAGGTAGGGGGAACCTGAGTTCAGGAGTGCAGGAGTCTCAGCCTTTGACCTTGTCCAACAGGTATGAGATTCTTGCTCCCTGCACGGACGAGGAAAAGGGCTCTGGACAGGATGAGCCAGCTGACCACGGCACCATGGTGCAGAAGGCCATTCAAGAGGGGGGAGCAAAAAGACAAGTAGTTGTTATAGGGGATTCTATAATTAGGGGGACAGATAGTATCCTTTGCAAGTCGGATCGGGAGTCTCACATGATATGTTGCCTGCCTAGTGCCAGGGTGCGGGACATCTCCGACCGGCTTGAAAGGTTATTGTAGCAGGAGGGGGAGGATCCAGTTGTTGTGGTCTACGTTGGGACTAACAACATAGGCAAAGCTAGGGTGGAGGACCTGTTTGGGGATTATCAAGCACAAGGAAGGAAATTGAAGTACAGGTCCTCAAGGGTCATAATCTCTGGATTACTGCCCAAACCATGTGCCAATTGGCATAGGGATAAGAAAATTAGGGAGGTAAACATGTGGCTAAGGGATTGGTGTGGGAAAGAGGGATTCCACTTCATGGGGCATTGGCATCAGTTTTGGAACTGAGGGGATCTGTACCATTGGGTTGGTCTCCACCTAAACCGATCAGGTACCAATGTTCTAGCGAAGAGGATAAATAGGGTGGTCAGTAGGACTTTAAACTTCTGAGTTGGGGGGAAGGGAAAGTGAAAGCGACAGGGAGTATGCAGTTAAATGGAAAGATAAGCAACAGGATAGCATGTTTGAGGCGGACTTAAACTCGAGGCAGACTGGGACTGCAGCAAAAAGGAAAGATAACTTAGGATATCTTATGACTTCCAATATCTCTAATGACAAGAAAGTTAGCATTAAGGCACTTTACCTGAATGCTCGTAGCATTTGTATCAAAGCAGATGAACTAATGGCACAGATCATCGTGAATGATTATGATGTGGTAGGCATCACAGAGACGTGGTTGCAGGGGGGGGGGGGGGGGGCCAGGACTGGCAGTTAAACATCTAAGGATTTTCAACTTATCAAAAAGACAGGGAGGTGGTCAGAGGGGGTGGGGTTGCCTTGTTAGTTAAGAACAAAATTAAATCTATGGCACTGAATGACATAGCGTCGGATGATGTGGAGTCTGTGTGGGTGGAATTGAGGAACACAAAGGCAAAAAAACCATAATGGGAGTTATGTACAGACCTCCTAACAGTGGTCAGGACCAGGGGCGCAACATGTACCAGGAAATAGAGAAGGCATGTCAGAAAGGCAAGGTCACGGTGATCATGGGAGACTTCAATATGCAGGTGGACTGGGTAAATAATGTTGCCAGTGGATCCAAAGAAAGGGAATTCATGGAATGCTTACAGGATGGCTTTTTGGAACAGCTTGTCATGGAGCCCACAAGGGAGCAGGCTATTCTGGAATGCTATGTAATGAACCAGACTTTATAAAAGATCTTAAAGTAAGGGAACACTTAGGAAGCAGCGATCATAACATGGTAGAGTTCAGTCTGCAGTTTGAAAGAGAGAAGGCAAAATTGGATGCAATGGTGTTACAGTTAAATAAAGGGAATTATGAGGGCATGAAAGAGGAACTGACGAAAATAGACTGGAAGCAGAGCCTAGCGGGGAAGACAGTACAGCAAAAATGGCAGGAGTTTGTTGGTATAATTGAGGAGACTGTACAGAGGTTCATCCCCAAAAAAAGAAAGATTATCCAGGGAGGGATTAGACAGCCATGGCTGACAAAGGAAGTCAGGAAATGTATTAAAGAAAAAGAGAGATCCTATAAAGTGGCCAAGAGCACTAGGAAATCAGAAGATTGGGAAGGCTACTGTTAGGACGGTTCTACCGTCCCCGTGTTCGTTTCGGAGGAATGAGACACCGGGTCAGATTCTAAGAAACAGACTGCTTTGTTCGAGAGAGAATCGAGTTACAGCAAGGTATCAGGCTTGCTGGAGAAGGCGCCTTCTAATCCTTTGTTCTAAGTTGTTTATTCTTATACCCCCCTTATTCCTGCACCATTCCCTTATTTGGTAATGGTCGGTTCTATAGTTTGCCATTGGCCCCAGTCTCTTATCAGTGTTCTAACATGCCTTATTCGGCTATCAGTTAGTTCAACTTGCTATGTACCAGATGGCCCCTTTGTTCTGTTTTTTCAAGTTTTACTGCTCTTTCAGTACTTTTCCACTGGTTCAATTATCTTCCTCAGACCTCGTGTCTGTTTTTCCCCTCTGGGGCCCCCTGGCCACATCAGCCTGAGAGCTACTTCTATCTAACATTTTAGTGTCACTGCTTCTATCTAACATTTTAGTGTTACTTCCATCTTACATTTGCCTGAGTGTTACTTCTACCTAACATTCCCCCTCTTGGCCTCAGAGAGGCCACAAATACAGCAAACGCGCGCAGCAGTCAGGGCCGGGCGGGTCGGTGAGTGCCCCTCCGTCACTCATTTGCAAGACCGACCACTTGGCGTTACCCGGCTTGTCTGACTCTATGGAGACACAGTTATAAGGGAAAGAAGTCCCTAAGCAGCACACAAGTACACAAAGCATTCCGCGTCGCAAAATCCCTACTCTATGCGCCTCTCCAGCTCGCATACAATCGTTAAGGCACGAGAAACAGTGAAATAAACATAACAAACATAAACACTCAAAAGTCGTAACATGGGGGCGGGTGGTCCCCCTCCATTTCCAATCCAGTCATGCTCACTGTCGCATAGGGAGCGCCCGCGCATCCCTGCTGCACGGCTTGATAAGGTGGGGGCGAAGAGGGGTGGTCGTCCTTGTCTGTAAGGGCTCGGTCGATAGTCCGGGTCATAAGGGTCCTGAGACAGGGGATACAACAGCAACCACAAATAATAAAAATAGCAACAGAAATGGTCAGCCCCAGGGCTAACTGTCCCAACATACTTCCCCACTTTCCGAATGTTTTACTCAACCAATCTATTACAGGATTACTGAACCCAGACTGCAGCTTTAGTTCAGCGGCCAGAGCACGCAGTTTCCTTAGTGTTTTAGTGAGTTTCCCATCTGGGCCGTATTGTTTGCTATTGAAGTATAACACATTTCACCAAACATAGCGCAGACCCCTCCTTTCTCTGCTAAGAGCATCTCTCCCTATCCCCTTTCTTCTCTGCCCCACATGCTATCACTCGCTGCTCCGGTTGCTCACTTTTGGTTGCATTCTTCTCCTAATTACCTCATCAACCGCAGCTACCATCATTTACGCGTTCTGCTCCTGTCACTTGTCATTTCTCTCTTTACAAACACTTTCTGTGCCCCTCCTAACAATTCATTTAATGGTTTTATCCCACTCCACCCTTCTATCTTCCGTATCTTTCCCTATCCAGCATCCCCATATAAGTCTCCTTTCTCCCGCAGTAAATAGTATATTCAAAATAGACATTAACTCAGCCCACAAATACAGACTGGGCCTCAAAAATAAATTAACTTGTTCTGACAATCCTATCGGATTCTCAACCAGGATCGTCATTTCCTTTTAAATGTTCCGACCTCCCCACTGGCGAGGGGGTCACACACAAACCCAATCTCCTTGTCCCCTATCAACACTTCCCGAAATGGACAAGTCGTTATGTTCTTCCCTGTTTCTTTCTTTTTAGAATTTTTCCAATGTTCCTATCTTCACATATGCTCAAACACCAATTTATCAATTCATGCTTGACTAACTTTAAGGCCTGTTCTTAAATTGTAAACATATTTATATATTTACGTCCATGTATTCAGTGTTTAATATTTAAAATGTAAAATGCATACAGTTCCCAATTTTGAAATCCACTGTAATCACCCAAATTTAGTACCCTAATTTAGATCCAAAATTAGTTTTCTTATGTACTCCTGTCCTTCATATATTGCTTTTATGTAAAAATAAAAGAGATTAGTAAGAAAAAAGTAGTTAGGGAGTCATGACTCACAGAAGAACAGAAGTTATTAGCCTCAAAAAATCATGTTAAGTTCACATAAAAAGAAATCACTTTAAACAGCAGTCCTGGAACTCAGGCTCTAGAAACAAAACCAAGAAAATAATCACCAAACAAACAGATGCATCTGAATCAGTTCATGAAGGGTTAAAGTCTTTGCAGGCTGTACTCCCGAAATGTTTACTTCAAACGTGCTGCCCTACTCTCTCAATCTATCTCTCTCACAGACACGGTCTGCTAGTGCTCAGCAGCATTCGCATTCTCTCTCTCCTTGGGATATGACACACAATTTCTTAATTCCACAGACCCACTCAGATTATTATATCAGTTATATCAATATCAGTTACCAACTAATCTTTCCCATTTCCACTCAATCTCAATAAAATCTCCAACCTGAAAAAAATCATGTTAAGCATTCATAAAAAATCACATTCAATAAAAAAGTCCAGGGACTCAAGCTCTAGGTGATAGCACTCAGACATTCATTCACTAACAAGCAGATGAATTTAAGCCGGAACACAAAGTGTTAAACTGTCTGCTGGCCGAGCAGTCCTTTGTTAGTGTCTCGCACTGTCTCTCTCTCTCTCTCTCTCTGTTCTCTCCCACAGACCTTTACAAACACAGAAATACTTACACACACACACAGATTTTTACACACTCAGAGACTCTATCTTTCTCATAAACAGACTCCCTCTCACACACACACCGTCGCTCTGTTCGGAACTCTGTGTCTGTCTCTGTCCCCTGTCCTCTGTCTTTGTCTCTCTCTCCACCACGGCACTCCTGGGTGTTGGGCACATAGCCACCAGTTTAGGGGGCCCGTAATTAAACCTCTCAATCGACATCTGTGTCAGTCTCAAAGGTCTCCGACCGTTATAAAAAATCCCGTCAACCACCCGATCTAACCGTCCCGTTAGGTAATACGCTGTCCCCTCGTGCCGTTACGTCCATTATTTTGTCAGCGCAGTGGAAGCTTCCCACTCCCCAAGTCCGTCAGCGCGTGGGTCTATACTCCCGTAACCCCAGTACCCGCGTCTTATACTAGCCTACGACCAAACTCCCGTTCCGGGAGCCGTGCGGTCCGTAAGACACAATCACCCCGCCTCCTACCTCCAGGATTTTGAAATTGCAAAGTTGTTTCCACGCACACCTGGAGAAATCACCGACTCACCACCAGGAGAGAAAGTGAATGAAAAACATATTACTCACCGATTCCAGGACTTTCGATCTGCAGTGATGTTCCAACGCACACCTAGACGGTTCACTTGTCTAACGATAGGAGACTATAAACACATGCCTCAGCATCTCCAGGAATTTAAAATTGCAGGGGTGTTCCAACGCACACCTGGAGAATTCACTTTTATAACCATAAGAGACCAAAAATAAATAACTCACCGTCTCCAGGACTTTTGGAATTGCAGGGGTGTTTCAACGCACACCTGGAGAATTCATCCACTCTAGGACATTCAAATTGCAGGGCTGTTTCAACGCACACCTAGAGGATTCACTTTTATAACCATAAGAGACCAAAAATAAATAACTCACCGTCTCCAGGACTTTTGGAATTGCAGGGGTGTTTCAACGTACACCTGGAGAATTCATCCACTCTAGGACTTTCAAATTGCAGGGCTGTTTCAACGCACACCTAAAGGATTCACTTCTCTAACGATAAGAGACCAAAAAATATAACACTCACCGTCTCCAGGACTTTTGAAATTGCAGGGGTGTTTCAACGCACACCTGGAGGTCTCACCGACTCTAGGACTTTTAAATTGCAAGGCTGTTCCAACGCACACCTAGAGGACTCACTCTTAGAACAAAGCGATTCTCTGTCGTCTACTCACGTCTGCAATTTAGGTTGGTAAAGGTATTCGAGACGTCGGAACAACTACTAATTTAGAGTGGTCAATGTCTACTGGAGACCTTCATGCAAAGGGCGTCCCCGGACCCAGTTCAGAATGGCCGGCCACCCGGCGGCTCTCAACTCCTGCCAACAAGCATGTCTCCGTTCCCTCCGCACGTCAGGGGTCACCATCTGTTAGGACGGTTCTACCGTCCCCGTGTTCGTTTCGGAGGAATGAGACACCGGGTCAGATTCTAAGAAACAGACTGCTTTGTTCGAGAGAGAATCGAGTTACAGCAAGGTATCAGGCTTGCTGGAGAAGGCGCCTTCTAATCCTTTGTTCTAAGTTGTTTATTCTTATACCCCCCTTATTCCTGCACCGTTCCCTTATTTGGTAATGGCCGGTTCTATAGTTTGCCATTGGCCCCAGTCTCTTATCAGTGTTCTAACATGCCTTATTCGGCTATCAGTTAGCTCAACTTGCTATGTACCAGATGGCCCCTTTGTTCTGTTTTTTCAAGTTTTACTGCTCTTTCAGTACTTTTCCACTGGTTCAATTATCTTCCTCAGACCTCGTGTCTGTTTTTCCCCTCTGGGGCCCCCTGGCCACATCAGCCTGAGAGCTACTTCTATCTAACATTTTAGTGTTACTTCCATCTTACATTTGCCTGAGTGTTACTTCTACCTAACACTACAAAAACAAACAGAGGATAACAAAGAGAGAAATAAGGAAGGAGGGAATCAAATATGAAGGTAGGCTAGCCAGTAATATTAGATTAGATTAGATTAGATTACTTACAGTGTGGAAACAGGCCCTTCGGCCCAACAAGTCCACACCGACCCGCCGAAGCGCAAGCCACCCATACCCCTACATTTACCCCTTACCTAACACTACGGGCAATTTAGAATGGCCAATTCACCTGACCCGCACATCTTTGGACCGTGGGAGGAAACCGGAGCACCCGGAGGAAACCCACGCAGACACGGGGAGAATGTGCAAACTCCACACAGTCAGTCGCCTGAGGTGGGAATTGAACCCAGGTCCCTGGCGCTGTGAGGCAGCAGTGCTAACCACTGTGCCACTGTGCCGCCCAATGAAATGATAGTAAAAGTTTCTTTCAATGCATAAGAAATAAACGACAGGCAAAAGTAGACATTGGGCCACTTCAAACTGATGCTGAAAGGCTAGTGATGGGAGATAAGGAAATAGAAGGAGAACTTAATAAGTACTTTGCATCAGTCTTCACAGTGGAAGACATGAGTAATATCCCAACAATTAAAGGGAGTCAGGGGGCTGAGTTGAGTATGGTTGCCATTACAAAAGGGAAAGTGCTAGGAAAGCTAAAAGGTCTTAAAATTGATAAATCTCCTGGCCCCAATGGGATATATCCTAGAGTTCTGAGGGAAGTGGCTGAGGAAATAACGGAGGCGTTAGTTGAGATCTTTCAAAAGTCACTGGAGTCAGGGAAAGTCCCGGATGATTGGAAGATTGCTGTTTTAACCCCCTTGTTCAAGAAAGGATCCAGACAAAAGATGGAAAATTATAGGCCAATTAGCCTAACCTCGGTTGTTGGTAAAATTCTAGAATCCATCGTTAAGGATGAGATTTCTAAATTCTTGGAAGAGCAGAGTCGGATTAGAACAAGTCAATATGGATTTAGTAAGGGAAGGTCATGCCTGACAAACCTGTTGGAATTCTTTGAAGAGGTGACGAGTAGGTTAGACCAGGGAAACCCAGTGGATGTGGTATATCTAGACTTCCAAAAGGCCTTTGATAAGGTGCCACACGGGAGGCTGCTGAGCA
The DNA here is from genome assembly GCF_020745735.1 of Hemiscyllium ocellatum. Lineage (NCBI taxonomy): Eukaryota > Metazoa > Chordata > Chondrichthyes > Orectolobiformes > Hemiscylliidae > Hemiscyllium > Hemiscyllium ocellatum. The sequence continues at coordinate 120,466,136 of NC_083408.1, forward strand.
AGGTGAGGGCCCATGGTGTTCGAGGTGAGCTACTGGGATGGATTGAGGATTGGCTGTCTGACAGAAGGCAGAGAGTTGGGATAAAAGGTTCTTTTTCGGAATGGCAGCCGGTGACAAGCAGTGTCCCGTAGGGTTCAATGTTGGGGCCGCAGCTGTTCACATTATATATTAATGATCTGGATGAAGGGACTGGGGGCATTCTCGCGAAGTTTGCCGAAGATACAATATTAGGTGGGCAGGCAGGTAGTACTGAGGAAGTGGGGAGGCTGCAGAAGGATCTAGATAGTTTGGGAGAGTGGTCCAGGAAATAGCTGATGGAATTCAATGTGAGCAAATGCGAGGTCTTGCACTTTGAAAAAAAGAATACAAGCATGGACTACTTTCTAAACGGTGAGAAAATTTGTAAAGCCAAAGTACAAAGGGATCTGGGAGTGGTAGTCGAGGATTCTTTAAAGGTAAACATGCAGGTTGAGTCCGTGATTAAGAAAGCGAATGCAATGTTGTCATTTATCTCATGAGGGTTGGAATATAAAAGCACCGTTGTGCTACTGAGACTTTATAAAGCTCTGGTTAGGCCCCATTTGGAGTACTGTGTCCAGTTTTGGTCCCCATACTTCAGGAAGGACATACTAGCACTGGAGCATGTCCAGCGAAGATTCACATGGATGATCCCTGGAATAGTAGGTCTAACATACGAGGAACGGCTGAGGATCCTGGGATTGTATTCCTGGGACACTAGGAAATTGTTTCCGTTAAGCGAAGAGACTAGGACCCGTGGACACAGCCTTAAAATTAGAGGGAGTAAATTCTGAACAGAAATTCCTTTTCACCGCAGAGAGCGGCGCGAGCTTGGCGGAAGTGAGGTTGGAGCGCAGAGCTGGTCGGGAAGGTAAGTGATTGGTATTTGTGTGGATGTGTTCTAGACCCCAGGCCCTACTTCGTAGGGCCTCCCTCCCATCCTCCTCCTCTAACCTAACATTAAAGCCCACAGGTGAGCGACTCAGTGCTATTGACTCAGTGTTATTGTTTTGGAGACAAAGTGTACAGTCATGGCAGCGCAGGCAGTGGAATGTTCCTCCTGCAGGATGTTTGAGGTAGGAGTGACCACCGATACTCCTGCCGACTTCGTCTGCAGGAAATGCAGTCAGATCCTGCTCCTCACCGAATGAGTTAGGGAACTGGAACTGGAGTTGGATGAACTGAGGATTATTCGAGAGGCTGAGAGGGTGATTGATAGAAGCTACAGGGACATAGTTACACCGGAGAACAGAGGTAGCTGGGTAACAGTTAGAGGTGGGAAGGGGAAGAAGCAGGCAGTGCAGGGTTCCCCTGTGGTCGTTCCCCTAAACAATAAGTATACAGCTTTAGAAACTTGGCGGGGACAGCCTTGCAGGTGTAAGCTGCAGTGACGGGGTCTGTGGCGTGAGGTCTGGCTCTGAGACTTAGAAGGGAAAGGGGGAGAGGAGGAGAGCGCTAGTCATAGGAGACTCTCTAGTTAGAGGGACGGACAGGCGGTTCTGTGGACATGGGCGAGACTCTCGGATGGTTTGTTGCCTCCCGGGTGCCAGGGTCCAAGACGTCTCGGACCATGTCTTCAGAATCCTTAAGGGGGAGGGTGTGCAGCCAGAAGTCGTGGTACACATTGGCACTGACGACATAGGTAGGAAGAGGGGTGGGGAGGTCATTCAAGAGCTCAGGGAGTTAGGCTGGAAGCTAAAAGCTAGGACAGACAGAGTCGTCATCTCTGGGTTGTTGCCGGTGCCACGTGACAGTGAGGAAAGGAATAGGGAGAGAGTGCAGTTGAACACGTGGCTGCAAGGGCTTCAGGTATTTGGACAATTGGACTGCATTCTGGGGAAGGTGGGACCTGTACAAACAGGACGGGTTGCACCTGAACCAGAAGGGCACCAATATCCTGGAGGGTAGGTATGTTAGCACTCTTCGGGGGGGTTTAAACTAATTTGGCAGGGGGATGGGATCCGGACTTGTAGTCCAGCAAGTAAGCTAGCTGTGTGTCAGGATGTCCAAGAATGTAGGGAGGCTGTGGAGAAGGTAGCACTGACAGGTAATACTTGCGGACACAGAGATGGGCTCAAGTGCGTATACTTCAACGCAAGGAGTATCAGAAATAAGGTGGGTGAACTTAAGGCGTGGAACGGTACCTGGGACTACAATGATGTGGCCATCACGGAACCGTGGATAGATGAGGGACAGGAATGGTTGTTGGAGGTTCCTGGTTACAGATGTTTCAGTAAGATTAGGGAGTTTGGTAAAAAAGAAGTGGGGGTGGCATTGCTAATTAGAAATGGTATAACGGCTGCAGAAAGGAAGTTTGAGGGGGATCTAAGGAGGTAGTATGGGCTGAAGTCAGAAATAGAAAGGTGCAGTCACCTTGTTGGGTGTTTACTATAGGCACCCCAATAGCAGTAGAGATGTGGAGAAACAGATTGGGAAACAGATTTTGGAAAGGTGCAGAAGCCACAGGGTCGTAGTCATGGGCGACTTCAACTTCCCAAATATTGATTGGAAGCTCTTTAGATCAAGTAGATTGGATGGGGCGGTGTTTGTGCAGTGTGTCCAGGAAGCTTTTCTAACTCAGTATGTAGATTGTCCAACCAGAGGGGAGGCCATATTGGATTTGGTACTCGGTAATGAACCGGGACAAGTGATTGGCTTGTTAGTGGGTGAACATTTTGGCGATGGTGACCACAATTCTGTGACTTTCACCTTGGTTATGGAGAGAAAGAAATGGTCGTGTGAGGGAACCTTGGTTGACGAGGGAGGTTGAATGTCTAGTAAAGAGGAAGAAGGAGGCTTACATAAGGTTGAGGAAACAGGGTTCAGACAGAGCAGTGGAGGGATACAGGATAGCCAGAAGGGACCTGAAGAAAGGGATTAGGAGAGCTAAGAGAGGGCATGAAAAATCCTTGGCGGATAGGATTAAGGATAACCCCAAGGCATTTTATGCGTACGTGAGAAACATGAGAATGACGAGAACGAGGGTAGGTCCGATCAAGGACAGTAGTGGGAGATTGTGTATTGAGTCGGAAGAAATAGGAGAGGTCTTGAACAAGTACTTTTCTTCAGTATTTACGAACGAGAGGGACCGTATTGTTAAAGAGGAGAGTGTGAAACGGACTGGTAAGCTAGAAGAGATACTTGTTAGGAAGGAAGATGTGTTGGACATTTTGAACAACTTGAGGATAGACAAGTCCCCCGGGCCTGACGGGATATATCCTAGGATTATGTGGGAAGCAAGAGAGGAAATTGCAGTACCGTTGGCAATGATCTTTTCGGCTTCACTGTCAATGGGGGTGGTACCAGGGGACTGGAGAGTAGCGAATGTTGTGCCTCTGTTCAAAAAAGGGAATAGGGATAACCCCGGGAATTACAGGCCAGTTAGTCTTACTTCTGTGGTAGGCAAAGTAATGGAAAAGGTACTGAGGGATAGGATTTATGAGTATCTGGAAAGACACTGCTTGAATAGGGACAGCCAGCACGGATTTGTGAAGGGTAGGTCTTGCCTTACAAGTCTTATTGAATTCTTCGAGGTGGTGACCAAGCATGTGGATGAGGGTAGAGCAGTGGATGTAGTGTACATGGATTTTAGTAAGGCATTTGATAAGGTTCCCCATGGTAGGCTTATGCGGAAAGTCAGGAGGCATGGGATAGAGGGAAATTTGGCCAATTGGATAGAAAACTGGCTAACCGGATGAAGTCAGAGAGTGGTGGTAGATAGTAAATATTCAGCCTGGAGCCCAGTTACAAGTGGAGTTCTGCAGGGATCAGTTCTGGGTCCTCTGCTGTTTGTAATTTTTATTAATGACTTGGATGAGGGAGTCGAAGGGTGGGTCAGTAAATTTGCAGATGATACGAAGATTGGTGGAGTTGTGGACAGTGAGGAGGGCTGTTGTCGTTTGCAAAGGGACTTAGATATGATGCAGAGCTGGGCTGAGGAGTGGCAGATGGAGTTCAACCCTGCCAAGTGTGAGGTTGTCCATTTTGGAAGAACAAATAAGAATGCGGAATACAGGGTTAACGGTAGGGTTCTTAGTCAAGTGGAGGAACAGAGGGATCTTGGGGTCTATGTACATAGATCTTTGAAAGTTGCCACTCAGGTGGATAGAGCTTGTAAGAAGGCCTATGGTGTATTAGCATTCATTAGCAGAGGGATTGAATTCAAGAGTCGTGAAGTGATGTTGCAGCTGTACAGGACTTTGGTTAGGCCACGTTTGGAGTACTGTGTGCAGTTCTGGTCACCTCACTTTAGGAAAGATGTGGAAGCTTTGGAGAGGGTGCAGAGAAGATTTACCAGGATGTTGCCTGGAATGGAGAATAGGTCGTACGAGGATAGATTGAGAGTTCTCGGCCTTTTCTTGATGGAACGGCGAAGGATGAGGGGTGACTTGATAGAGGTTTATAAGATGATCAGAGGAATAGATAGAGTAGACAGTCAGAAACTTTTTCCCCGGGTACAACAGAGTGTTACAAGGGGACATAAATTTAAGGTAAAGTGTGGAAGGTATAGGGGAGATGTCAGGGGTGGGTTCTTTACCCAGAGAGTGGTGGGGGCATGGAATGCGCTGCCCGTGGGAGTGGTAGAGTCAGAATCATTGGCGACCTTTAAGCGGCAATTGGATAGGTACATGGATGGGTGCTTAATCTAGGATAGATGTTTGGCACAACATCGTGGGCCGAAGGGCCTGTTCGGTGCTGTATTGTTCTATGTTCTATGAAATGCGGAGACATTTCTTCAGCCAGAGAGTGGTGGGCCTGTGGAATTCATTGCCATAGAGTGCAGTGGAGGCTGGGACGCTAAATGTCTTCAAGGTAGAGATTGATAAATTCTTGATGTCACAAGGAATTAAGGGCTACGGGGAGAATGCGGGTAAGTGGAGTTGAAATGCCCATCAGCCATGATTAAATGGCAGAGTGGACTCGATGGGCCGAATGGCCTTACTTCCACTTCTATGTCTTATGGTCTTATGGAAATGGTGGGTATAGTTGCAGACATAGAGTGAGTGTGAGCTATCAGTGAGAAGATGGTGGCACCTTCACTGGCAGAATGGAGGAGCTCACTTACATTCTGTGCATTCCTTCAGATGGTTGAGACTGCTGTGGCCTGGAAGATAACTCTGGTCCATGGTTCCGGTAGAATGGCATCCTCTGTTGGCCTGGGAGAAAAGGGTATCCTGCCTCTGTATCATCCCATCCCCATCAGCAGCATCTCCATGTCTCTGCACACAAAGAGACGCACCCATTTTCTGTTGTCTGTCACATCCAGGGCCAATGTCAGGAGCCATGGAGGACATCTCCACACTGACAGCTCTTGTCTGGGTGCACAATATCTTTTTAAAGATGATGCTACACCATGGATGTTGGTCAATTCTGGGATATCCAGGAAATGGTGAGCTGTTTTGGAAATGGCACATGGAACGATGGTGTGAGCGGGCACCAAAGGGTGGGGTAGGTAATAAATCAGATGGGTTTTGCTAAATAAATAAAAAACAGAGTTTCGTGTCCAGTGACCCTTTGTCAGAACTGATATTCCCTGGTCAGATAGTTGCATTTCTACATAGTGGCTATCATTTAAAAACAAACATTGCTACAGTTTAATTCCACCAGTTTGTAATTAGATTAGATTACTTACAGTGTGGAAACAGGCCCTTCGGCCCAACAAGTCCACACCGACCCGCCGAAGCACAACCCACCCATACCCCTACATTTACCCCTTATCTAACACTACGGGCAATTTAGCATGGCCAATTCACCTGATCCGCACATCTTTGGACTGTGGGAGGAAACCGGAGCACCCGGAGGAAACCCATGCAGACACGGGGAGAACGTGCAAACTCCACACAGTCAGTCGCCTGAGTCGGGAATTGAACCCGGGTCTCAGGCGCTGTGAGGCAGCAGTGCTAACCACTGTGCCACCGTGCCGCCCACAAATGGTTAAGAACTCTTACTCAGTATGTGAGTTTCTGTGTTTTAGGGTAAAAGGGCAGACTGTGAAGAGATGCAGCCAGCTCGGAGTGAGACTGCGATGTGACTTTCAGGAATTCCTGCAAGAGTTTCAGCAATGGAGGAACAGTACTATCAACCTGCTACATTTGCCTCTGGACACAGAGGATGGGGCTTTGACCATGGTACGACACAGCAGTGAACCCCTCTATTGGTTAAACCAAACACCCAAAAAAGGTCACCTCGCCTTGTAATCTGTTAAAATATGAGTGACAAAGAACTCCCAAATTCCACTGTTTAAAGAAAATAAAATCAATTTATTCTCTAACTCTGAAAGTGAACATTAAACAACGACTATTCACAACTCTAAGCCCAACCGTTCTCTTAATAGTTTATTATCTGCCTCCACCTCTATAACAATATGCTGTTCCAATAAGACACTTATTAAATTACGTTGACTTAATTTCAAAACTGGGTAAAAACAATCGGGAGCAATGGATACAATAAATGATATTGGTTGCTCCTGATGCTGTCTCCTCTACATTGGGGAGACTGGGCACCTCCGAGCAGAGCGCTTCAGGGAAAATCTCTGGGACACCTGCACCAATTAACCACACCACCCTGTGGCCCAACATTTCAACGCCCCCCCCCCCCCCCCCCCCCCACTCTGCTGAGGACATGGAGGTCCTGGACCTCCTTCACCGCCGCTCCCTCACCACCCAATGCCTGGAGGAAGAATGCCTCATCTTCCGCCTTGGAGCACTTCAACCCCAGGGCATCAATGTGGACTTCAACAGTTTCCTCATTTCCCCTACACCCACCTCACCCCAGCTCCAACCATCCAGCTCAGCACTGTCCCCATGACTTGTCCAGACCTGTCCTACCTGCCTATCTTTTTTACCACCTATCCACTCCATCCTCCTCCCCTACTTATCACCTTCATCCCCTCCCCCACTCACCTATTGTACTCTATGCTACTTTCTCCCTGCCACCACTCTCCTCTCATTTATCTCTCCACCCTTCAGGCTCTCTGCCTGTATTCCTATGAAGGGCTTTTGCCTGAAACATCAATTTTACTGCTCCTCGGATGTTGCCTGAACTGTTGTGTTTTTCCAGCACCACCAATCCAGAATTAATTTCAAAATTAATGTCGTTTTCGATCTCATTCTTCTTCCGACTAAAGATCTCCCTGGGTTGTCATCTTTCTTTTTACTGTGAATAGGTTTCATATGAAAAAGTACCTTTTTTTAGAGAGTGTTTCCTACTTTCTTGATCTATCTCAATGGCAGTTGCTCTCTGATCAATTTTCAAAATGCCCACATTTTTATACCAACATCAGATCATCTCATTGATTCAATGTTGGCAAAACAAAAAATTCAAACTTGATTGGGTTTTAGTATGCTGAGCAAATTTAGACTGGAAGAAAGTGAGGACTGTAGATGCTGGAAATCAGAGTCATGAGCGTTATGCTGGAAAAGAACAGCAGGTTAGGTAGCATCTGAGGAGCAGGGGAATTGGCGTTTCCGGGAAAAGTCCTTCATCAGGAATGAGGCTGTCAGCCGAGGTGGCTGGAGAGATAAATTGGAGGGGAGTGTGGCTGTGGGGATAGATGGCTGAGAGTGTGATAGGTAGATAGAGTTGGGGGTGATGGTGATAGGTTGGCGGGGAGGGTGGAGCAGATAGGTGGGAATTGAAGATGGACAGGTAGGACTAGCCATGAGGGTGGAGCCGAGTTGGAGGGTTGGATTTGGGATAAGGTGAGGGGAGGAGAAATGAGGAAAGTGGTGAAATCCACATTGATGCTGTGGAGTTGGAGGGTCCCAAGGTGGAAGATGAGGCGTTCTTCCTCCGGGCATCGGGTGGTGAGGGAGTGATGATGGAGGAGGCCCAGGACTGCATGTCCTTGGCAGAGTGGGAGGAAGAGTTGAAGTGTTCGGCCTCAGGGTGGTGGGGTTGGTCGGTGCGGATGTCGCGGAGATGTTCTCTGAAGTGCTCTGCGAGTGGGCTTCCAGTCTCCCCAGTGTAGAGGAGACCCCATCAGGAGCAATGGATACAGTAAATGATGTAGGGAAGTGCAGTTGGAACTCTAATGGATGTGGAAGGCTCCTTTGGGCCTTGGATGGAGGTGAGGGGGGAGGTGTCTGCATAGGTTTTGCAGTTCCTACGGTGGCAAGTGAAGGTGCTGGGAGGGGAAGGTGCTGGGAGAGGAAATTGAGAGGATGTACAGACACAGGATAAGGACAGGTGGATTACTGTCGGGGAGGAAAGGGAACCGACGGTCAGAGCAGAGATCCCCTGTGGCCATTCCCCTCAGAAATAAGTATACCATTTTGGATACTGCTGGTGGAGACAGCCTACCAGGGGAAAGCCATAGTTGTCAGGTCTCTGGCACTGAGCCTGGCACTGTGGCTCAGAAGGGAAGGGAGAGAAATAGAAAAGCACTAGTAATAGGGGACTCAATAGCTAGATGGATTAACAGGAGATTTTGGGTCAGAAATGGGACTCCCGGAAGGTACATTGCCTCCCTGGTGCCAGGGTCTGAGATGTCACCGATCGGGTTTACAAGATTCTGAAAGGGGAGGGTGAGCAGCCAGAAATCGTGGTACATAATGGCACCAATGATATAGCCAGGAAAGGGATTGAAGATCTGAAAAGTGACTAAAGAGAGTTAGGTTGGAAGCTGAAGAGCAGAACGGGTAGAGTAGTGATCTCGGGTTTGCTACCGGTGCCACGTGATAGTGAGATGAGGAACAGTCAGCGAATGCAGCTTAACACGTGGCTGCGAGGCTGGTGCAGGAGAGAGGGCTTCATATACCTAGACCATTGAGATACCTTCTGGGGAAGGTGGGACTTGTACATGAAGGATGGGTTGCACCTGAACTGGAAGGGCACAAATGTCCTGGGTGTGAGATTTGCTTGTGCGATTCGGGAGGGTTTAAACTAGTTTGGCAGGGGGGTAGGAATCGGAGCCACATGTCTGAGAGTGGGGGCAGGTGTAGATGGGGCAGTAACAGGATATATTGAATCTATCAGGAAGGTTTCTGATGCGATGAAACAAAGTGATCGGTTAAAGTGTGTCTGCTTTAACGCAAGGAGTGTCCGAAATAAGAGTGACGAGCTTAGAGCATGGATCAGTACTTGGGGCTATGATGTTGTGGCCATAACGGAGACGTGGGTTTCACAGGGGCAGAGATGGTTGCTTGATGTTCCAGGGTTTAGACTGTTTAAAAAGAACAGGGAGGGTGGAAAAAGAGAAGGGGGTGTACCTTTGTTAATCAGAGAGTGCATCACAGCTACAGAAATGAAGGTTGTTGAGGAAGGTTTGTCCACTGAGTCAGTATGGGTGGAAGTTAGGAACAGCAAGGGAACAGCCACCTCATTGGGGGTTTTCTACAGACCAACTTATAGCAGTAGAGAGATTGAAGACCTCATAGGCAGGCAGATTCTGGAAAAATGCAGAAGTAGCAGGGTTGTTGGTATAGGTGATTCCAACTTTCCCAATATTGACTGGAACCTCCTCAGTGCAGATGGTTTGGCTGGAGCCATTTCGTCTGGTGTTTTCAGGAGGGTTTCCTTACTCAGTACGTAGACAGACCTCCAAGGGGAGAGGCCATTTTGGATTTGGTGCTCGGCAATGAGCCAGGACAGGTGTCAGATCTCCCGATGGGAGAGCACTTTGGTGACAGTGATCACAACTGCCTCACATTTACCAAAGCCTTGGAGAGTGAAAGGAGCAGTTACCGAGGGAAGATATTTAATTGGGGAAAAGGAAATTATGACGTTATCAGACAGGAGTTGGAAAGTAGAGACTGGGAGCAATTGTTCCACAGAAAGGGCACAGCAGACATGTGGAGACTGTTTAAGGATCAGTTGTTGCGAGTGATGCACACATTTATTCCTCTGAGATAGATAAGAAGGGGTAAGATTAAGGAATCTTGGATGAGGAGAAGAGAGGAACTTCTTGTCAAAAGGAAGAAGGCAGCTTATGTAAGGTGGAGGAAGCAAGGATCTAGCACAGCTTTAGAGGATTACAGGCTTGCTAGAAAGGAGCTCAGAAATGGATTGAGGAGAGCAAGGAGGGGACACGAAAAAGGCTTGGCAAGAAGGATTATGGAGAACCCAAAGGCGTTTTACTCCTACGTGAGGAATAAGAGAATGATCAGGGAGAAGGTCGGGCCGATCAGGGATAGCGGAGGGAACTTGTGCGTGGAGTCTAAACAGATAGGGGAAGCCCTAAATGAGTTTTTTGCTTCGGTTTTCACCAAGGAAAGGGAACTTGTTGTAAATGAAAACTTAGAGGAGCTGGGACACAGTCTTGACCAAGTCAAGATTGATGAAGTTGATGTGCTAGAAATTTTGGAAAACATTAAGATTGATAAGTCCCCAGGGCCAGACCAGATTTATCCTAAGCTGCTCCGGGAAGCGAGAAAGGAGGTTGCTAAACTGCTGGTGAGGGTACTTGCCTCCTCACTCTCCACAGGAGTCGTACCACAGAATTGGAAGGAAGCGAATGTTGTTCCACTTTTCAAGAAGGGTAATAGGGAAGTTCCTGGCAATTACAGACCAGTCAGTCTTACGCTGTGGTCAGCAAAGTTGTGGAAAGAATTCTGAGGGATAGGATTTATGACTATTTGGCAAACCATAGTGTAATTAAAGGCAGTCAGCATGGCTTTGTGAGGGGCAGGTCATGCCTCACAAATCTTGTTGAGTTCTTTGAGGAGGTGTCAAGTCAGGTTGACGATGGTAGAGCAGTGGATGTGGTGTACATGGACTTCAACAAGGCATTTGATAGGGTTCCCTATGGTAGGCTCATTCATAAAGTCAGGGATACAGAGAGATTTGGCTATCTGGATTCAGAATTGGTTGGCTGACAGAAGGCAGAGAGTGGTTGTAGATGGAAAATATTCTGCCTGGAGGTCAGTGTTGAGTGGGGTCCTGCAGGGCTCTGTTCTTGGGCCTCTGCTCTTTGTAGTTTTTATAAATATCTTGGATGAGGAGGTTGAGGGGTATGTTAGTAAATTTGCAGATGACACAAAGGTTGGAGGTGTTGTCGATAGTATAGAGGGCTACTGCAGGCTGCAGCGTGACATAGACAGGATGCAGAGCTGGGCTGAGAAATGGCAGATGAAGTTCAACCTGGATAAATGCAAAGTGAAGCATTTTGGAAGGTCAAACTTGAATGCTGAATATAGGGTTAAAGACAGGATTCTTGGCAGTGTGGAGGAACAGAGGGATCTGGGTGTGCAAGTACATAGACGCCTCAAAATTGCAACCCAAGTGGATAGCTGAAAAATGTGTTTCTTTTAAAGCGCAACCTGCTGCGCTTTTCCAGCAACACATTTTTCAGCTCCGATCTCCAGCATCTGCAGTCCTCACGTTTTACCCAAGTGGATAGGTTTGTTAAGAAAGCATATGGTGTTTTGGCTTTCATTAACAGGGGGTTCGAGTTTAAGAGCCGTGAGGTTTTGCTGCAGTTCTACAAGTCCCTGGTGAGACAACATTGGAATATTGTGCTGCAAATGTGTTGCTGGTTAAAGCACAGCAGGTCAGGCAGCATCCAAGGAATAGGAAATTCGACGTTTCGGGCATAAGCCCTTCATCAGGGCTTATGCCCGAAACGTCGAATTTCCTATTCCTTGGATGCTGCCTGACCTGCTGTGCTTTAACCAGCAACACATTTTCAGCTCTGATCTCCAGCATCTGCAGACCTCATTTTTTACCCATTGGAATATTGTGTCCAGTTCTGGGTTTCCCTACTATGGAAAAGATACAGAGGCTTTGGAGAGGGTGAAAAGAAGGTTTATCAGGATGCTGCCTGGACTGGAGGGCTTGCCTTATGAAGAAAGGATGAATAAGCTTGGACTTTTCTCTCTGGAGAGAAGGAGGAAAAGAGGAGACCTGATCGAGGTGTACAAGGTAATGAGAGGCATGGATTGAGTCAATAGCCAGAGACTTTTCCCCAGGGCAGGATTGACTGGTACGAGATTGACTGGTTTGAAGATATTAGGAGGAAGGTATAAAAGAGATGTCTGAAGTAGGTTCTTTACACAGAGAGTTGTGAATGCATGGAATGCGTTGCCAGCGGTGATGGTGGAAGCAGAGTCATTGGGGACATTTAAGCGACTGCTGGACATGCACATGGATAGCAATGAAGTGAGAGGTGCATGCGTTAAGTTACTATATTTTACATTCAGATTAACCCTCGGCACAACATCGTGGGCCTCAGGGCCTGTTCTGTGCTGTACCTTTCTATGAAGTACTCCTCTATGTAGGTTGGTGGAGGGCGTGGACCAGACGAGAGAGCCATAGAGGAAATGGCCTTTATGAAAAGCAGATAGGGGTGGAGAGGGAAATACATCTCTGGTGGTGGGGTCCATTTGTAGGTTGAAATGGTGGAGGATGATACAATATCTACGGGATTTGGTGGAGGTGGAAGATGAGAACCGGCGCCATCTTGAAGGCACCTCCTCCTACAGCTTCCTTGACCATGACCTCACCTCCCATCACCAAACCATGATCTCCCAGACCGTACACAACCTCAACATCTCAGGATTTCCCACCCACAGCTTCAAACCTCATAATTTGGAGACCCTGCAGTGGCCAAATCTACCTCCTTCACAAGATCCACAAGCCAGACTACCCTGGGTGACCCCTTGTTCAAGCATGCTCCTACCCCACCAAATTCATCTCCACCTACCTCAATACTGTCCTATCCTCCCAGTCCAGGAACTCCCCACGTACACTCAGGACACCACCCATGCCCTCCACCACCTCCAAGACCTTCATTTCCCTGGCCACCAACACCTCATCTTTACCATGGACATCCAATCCTTATACACCTCTATCTGCCATGTCGAAGGTCTCCAAGCCTTCCATTTCTTCCTCTCCCGACATCCCCACCGGTAGCCCTCCACTGACATTTTCATTCGTTTGGCTGAACTGGTCCTCACCCTCAATAATTTCTCCTTTGAATCCTCCCACTTCCTCCAGATGAAAGGGGTAGCCATGTGCACCCGCATGGGCCCCAGGTATGCCTGTCTGTTGGTTGGCTACGTAGAACAGTCCATCTTCCACAGTTACGCCAGCACCACTCCCCAACTCTTCCTCTGCTAAATTGATGATTGTATTGGCGCTACCTCATACTCCCATGAGGAGGTTGAACAGTGAATCAATTTTGCCAACACATTCCACTTTGACCTTAAGTTTACCTGGACCAACTCAGACACCTCCCTCCCCTTCCTGGAACTCTCCATCTCCATCGACAGTGACCAACTCAACACTGACATCATATACAAACTCACCGACTCCCACAGCTACCTGGATTACACCTCCTTCACCCTGCGTCCTGTGAAGATGCTAGCCCTTATTCTCAATTCCTCTGCCTCCACCAAATCTGTTCCCAGAAGGACCAGTTCCAGCACAGAACATACTGGATGGCCTCCTTCTTTAAAGACCGAAATTTCCCCTCCCACATGGTTGAAGATGTCATCCAATCCATCTCATCCACATCCCACACTTCCACCCTCAAACCCCATCCTCTAACTGCAAGAAGGATTGAACTCCCCCCAACCCGGTCCTCACCAACCACCCCACCAAATTCCATAAACATCGCATCATCCTCCGCCATTTCCGCCACCTACAAACTGACCCCACCACCAGTGATATATTTCCCTCCCCACCCCTATCTACTTAGGTAAATGGTAAAAACCATTCCCTCCATGGCTCCCTCGTTAAGTCATGACCCCAACCAACCTACCTTCCAACTCCCGGCACCTTCTCTGGCCACCGCAGGAAGTGCAAAACCTGTGACCACACCTCCCCCCTCACCTCCATCCAAGGCACCAAAGAGCCTTCCACATCCATCAGAGTTTTACCTGCACTTCCACACATGTCATTTACTGTATTCATTCCTCCTGATGCAGTCTCCTCTACACTGGGGAGACAGAATGCCTACTTGCAGAGCGCTTCAGAGAACATCTCCGGGACACCCTTACCAACCATCCCCACCGTCCTGTGGCTGAAAACTTCAGCTCCTTCTCCCACTCCGTCAAGGACATGCAGATACTGAGCGTCCTCTATCACCACTCCCTCACCACCCGATGCCTGGAGGAAAAACACCTTATCTTCTGCTTTGTTACCCTCCAACCCCATGGCAACAATGTGGATTTCACCAGTTTCCTCATTTCCCCTCCCCCACCTTATCCCATTTCCATCCTTCCAACTTGGCACCGCATTCATGACCTGTCCTACCTGTTCTTCTTCCTTCCCACCTACCACTCCACCTTCTCTCCGACCTATCAACTTTACGCTCACCTCTTTCTATCTATCTCACTCTCAGCTACCTCCCCTGGCAGCCCCGACCCCCTCCCATGTATCTCCCTATCCCCTCGGCTGCCAGCTCCATTTCTGATGAAGGGCTTTTGCCCAAAATGTTGATTTTCCTGCTCCTCAAATGCTGCCTGACTTGCTGTGCTTTTCGAACAACACACTCTCAATCATAATGGATGGGTGTACCAGATTTCCGAAGGCAATTCCATTACAGAGTATCAAGGCAAAGAAGTTGGTGGAGGAGTTAGTAGCTTTCTTGGTATGGTCTACCCAGAGAGAATCAGACAGACCAAGGGTCTAATTTTACTGCAAGGCTGTTTAAGGAAGTCATGGATAGCTTCGGCATACAGCACTTTAACTCAAGTGTGTTCCATCCTGAGTCCCAGGGAGCTTGGGAAAGTTGGCATCAGACCCTGAAGACTGTATTAAGAGTGTATTGTCAGGATTACCTGAATGATTGGGATAAAGGCATCCCATTGGTATTGTTTGCCATGAGAGATAAAGAACAAAGTACAACGAAATTTTAAAGCCCAGGAACAGGCCCTTCGGTCCACAAAGCCTGAGCCAATCTAAATCTGCTGTCAAAAACCTGTCGCACAATTCCTAAACATCTGTATCCTTCTGCTCCCCACCTACTCATGCATCTGTCCAGACGCATCTTAAATGAATCTACTGTACCTGCCTCTACCACCTCTGCTGGCAACGCGTTCCAAACACCCACCACCCTCTGTGTGAAGTACTTGCCATGTGTATCCCCCTTAAACTTTCCACCTCTCAGCTTGAAGCATGACCCCTCGTTATTGAATCCCTCACCCTGGGAAAAAGCTTGTCTCTATCCACTCTGTCTATACCCTTCATGATTTTGCAAACCTCAATCAGGTCCGCCCTCAATCTCCTTTTTTCTGGTGAAAATAAACCTAACTGACTCCACCTCACTTCATAGCTAGCACCTTCCATACCAGGCAACATCCTCGTAAACCTTCTCCACATCCTCTCCAAAGCATCCACATCCTTTTGGTAATGTGGCGACCAGAACTGTACACAGTATTCTAACTGCGGCCAAACCAAAGTCTTATACTTATACCTGCCGGCTCTTATACTCAATAGCCCATCCAATGAAGGCAAGCATACCATATGCCTTCCTGACCACTCTATCCACCTGTGCAGCAACCTTCAGGGTACAATGGACCTGCACTCCCAGATCTCTCTGCCCATTAACTTTTCCCAAGGCTTTTCCGTTCATTGTATAATTCGCTCTAGAATTAGACTTTCCTAAATGCATCACCCCACATTTGTCTGGATTGAACTCCATCTGCCACTTTTACACCCAACTCACCAGTCTATCTATATCCTCCTGTATTCTCTGACAGTCCCTGATGCTTTCTGCTACTCCAGCAATCTTTGTGTCATCTGCAAACTTGCTGATCATACCAACAGTGCCCTCTTCCAGATCATTTATGTATATCACAAACAACAGTGGCCCCAGCACTGACCTCTGTGGAACACCATTGGTCACCTTTCTCCATTTCGAGATACTCCCTTCAACTACTACTCCCTGTCTCCTGTTGCTCAACCAGTTCTTTATCCACCTAGCTAGAACACACTGCACACCATGTGACTTCACTTTCTCCATTAGTTTACCATGGGGAACCTTATCAAACACCTTACTAAAGTCCATGTACATGACATCAACAGCCCTTCCTTCAACTATCAACTTGGTCACTTCCTTTGAACTGGATCTGTCTAAAAACCTGTCCAAATTACGGACCCGAGCCCCCAAACTGTTACAACACGGCGGTGAACCCCTCTGTTAATTAAACCAAACATCCAGAAAAGCTCACCTCACCTCATAATCTGTTAAGTAACAGAGAACTCTCACATTTCACTGTTTCAAGAAAAATAAAATCAATTTATTCTTTAACTCTAAAAGTGAACATTAAACAAAAACTGTTTACAACTCTAAGCCTCCCTGTCGATTAACTACTTATTACCTGCCTCCTATTCTATTACAAAATACTGTTCTAATTAGACATTTATTAAAATTACATTGACTTAATTTCAAAACCACACAGCAGCTGTCATCTTCAGTGCCTGTCTTCTTCTGGCTGAAGATCTCCCTGAGTCATCTCCTTTCTTTTTACTGCAAATATGTTTCATATGAAAAGGTACCTTTGATAGAAAGTGTTTCCTAATTCCTTGGATCTGTATTGTTGGCAGTTGCTCTGTCTCCAGACACCACCATCACGATCCCTGGATATATCCTGCCCCATTAGCCGAGCAAGCAGCAGAGTTAGATACAGTCAGGAGGGAGTTGCCCTGGAAATCCTCAACATTGACATTAGGCCTCATAAATCCTCATGGCTTCAGGTAAAACATGGGCAACCTTTTATTACACACTTGTGAGATGTGGGCATTGCTAGCTGGCCAGCATTTCTTGCCCATCCCCAGTTGCTATTGAACTGAGACATTTCAGAGGACATTTGAGACTCAACCATCTTGCTATGGTCTGGAGTCATATGTAGGCCAGACGAGGATAGCAGATTTCCTTCCCTGAAGAATATTCATGAACTGGATAGATTTTTCCAGCAATTGGCAATGGTTTCATAGTCATCAATTGATTGTTAATTCCAGATTTCTTTTTATTAAATTCAAATTCCATTGCCTGCCATGGCAGAATTTGAACCTGGATCCCCAGAATATTAGCTGAGTTTCTGGATGAGTGATCTAATGATAATATTTGACCAATATGTCCCTTGTGTTGATGGCCAGGTACTGTCCTCCCTTCGCTGATGAATCTATAGGCCTCCATGTTGAGCATCATTCGAGGAAATGCTAAAGGTACAACACACACATCATTGATCCTGCTTCCCATCTCTTTAGACATTTTCTAAACAAAGAACAATGCAGCACAGGAACAGGCCATTCGGCCCTCCAAGCCTGTGCCGACATATTTTCCATTTCCATACTAAAACTGTCTTCCCTTACTGGATCCGGATCCCTCTATTCCTTTCCTGTTCATGTATCCATCCAGTTGCTTACTGAATGCTGCTACTGTGTCTGTTTTCATCACCTCCTCTGGTAGCACGTTCCAGGTGCTCACCAACCTTTGTGTGAAAAACTTAGCTTGCACATCTCTTTTAAACGGCCCCCCTCACACTTTGAACATTTGCCCTCTAGTAATTGACCCCTCCACCCTCAGAAAAAGCCTCATAGTTTGCACTCTATCTATGGCATTCATAATCTTATAAACTTCTATTCGGTCACCCCTCAACCTCCTGTGTTCCAGTGAAAACAAACCCAGTCTATCCAACCTTCATAGCTAAAATCCCCTTTACCAGGCAACATCCTGGTAAACCTTTTCTGTACCCTTTCCAAAGCATCCAATTCTTCTGGTAATGTGGTGACCAGAACTGTACACAATATTCCAAGTGTAGCCTAACTAAAGTTCTATAAAGCTGCAGCATAACTTGTCTATCCTTATACTCAATGTCCCTTCCAATGAAGGCAAACATGCTATAAGGCAGTTTTACTACCATAAGCTGCAGAGCTGGGCTGAGAGGTGGCAAATGGAGTTTAATGCGGAAAAGCGTGAGGTGATCACTTTAGAAGGAGTAACAGGAAAGCAGAGTACTGGACTAACGGCAACAGTCTTGGTCATGTAAATGAGCAGAGAGATCTCGGTGTCCTGGTATATAGATTCCTGAAAGTTGCCACCCAAGTTGATAGGGCTGTTAAGAAGGCATACAGTGTTTTAGGTTTTATTGGTAGGAGGGATTGAGTTTCGGAACCTTGAAGTCATACTGCAGCTGTACAACACTCTGGTGCGACCACATTTGGAGTACTGCGTACAGTTCTGGTCACCTCATTGTCGAAAGGATATGGAAGGTTTGGAAAGGATACAGAGGAGATTTACTGGGATGTTGCCTGGTATGGAGGGAAGGTCTTAAGAGGAAAGGCTGAGGGACTTAAGGCTGTTTTTGTTAGAGATAAGGTTGAGAGATGACTTAATTGAGACATATAAGATAATCAGAGGGTTAGATAGGGTGGACAGTGAGAGCCATTTTCCTTGGATGGTGATGGCTAGCACGAGTGGGCATAGCTTTAAATTGAGAGATAATAGATATAGGACAGACGTCAGAGGTAGTTTCTTTACTCAGAGAGTAGTAAGGGTATGGAATGGACTGCAACAGTAGTAGAATCGCCAACTTTAAGGGCATAGAACATAGAACAATACAGTGCAGAACAGACCCTTTGGCCCTCGATGTTGTGCCGACCTGTGAACTATTCTCAGCTCGGTCCCCTACACTATCCCAAAATCATCCATATGCTTATCTAAGTATTGTTTAAATCTCCCTAATGTGGCTGAGTTAACTATATTAGCAGGTAGGGCATTCCACACCCTTACCGCTCTCTGAGTAAAGACCCTGCCTTTGACAGCTGTCTTAAATCTATCACCCCTCAATTTGTAGTTATGTCCTCTCATACAAGCTGACATCATCATCCAAGGAAAGAGACTTTCACTGTCCACCCTATCTAATCCTCTGATCATCTTATATGTCTTTATCAAAACTCCCCTGAGCCGCCTTCTTTCCAATGAGAACAGGTTCAAGTCTCTCAGCCTTTCCGCATAAGACCTTCCCTCCAGACCAGGCAACATCCTGGTAAATCTCCTCTGCACCTTTTCCAATGCTTCCACATCTTTCCCGAAATATGGCAGCCAGAGCGGTACACAATATTCCAAGTGTGGCCGCATCAGCGTTTTGTACAGTTGCAGCATGATATCGCAGCTCCGGAACTCAATCCCTATACAAATGAAACCTAACACACCGTATGCCTTCTTAACAGCACTATCACCCTGGGTGGCAACTTTCAGAGATCTATGTACATGGACACCAAGATCCCTCTGCACATCTACACTACCAAGAATCTTTCCATCAACCCAGTACTCTGCCTTCCTGTTATTCTTCTCAAAGTGCATCACCTCACATTTAGCTGCATTGAACTCTGTTTGCCACCTCTCAGCCCAATTCTGCAGTTTATCCAAGTCCCCCTACAACCTGTAACATTCTTGCACACTGTCCACCACTCCACCGACTTTAGTGTTGTCTGCAAATTTACTAATCTATCCACCTATGCCTGCATCTTGGTCATTTATAAAAATGACAACAGCACTGGTCCCAAAAGAGACCCTTGTGGCACACCACTAGTGACCAGACTCCAGGCTGAATATTTTCCATCAACCACTACTCGCTGCCTTCTCACAGAAAGCCAGTTTCTAAGCCAAACTGCTAAATCACCCTCAAACCAATGCCTCTGCATTTTCTCCAATAGACGACCATGTGGAACCTTATCAAAGGCTTTACTAAAGTCCTTGGATGCTGCCTGACCTGCTGCGCTTTTCCAGCAACACATTTTCAGCTAAAGTCCATGTATACCCCGTCAACTGCCCTACCCTCATCTACATGCTTGGTCACCTTCTCAAAAATCTCAGTGAGGTTTGTGAGACTTGACCTGCCCTTGATGAAACCATGTTGACTATCTGAAATCAAATTGTTGCTATTGGATAGGTATATGGACAAGAATGGAATAGTGTAAGTTAAATGGGCTTCAGATTGGTTCCACAGGTTGGTGCAACATCGAGGGCTGAAAGGTCTGTAATGTTCTGTGCTCTATATATCTACCTGTGCTGTCACCTTCAGTGACCTGTGGACCTGCACACTCATAGCCTAAGGATTCTGGGTAATTCAAGATGGAGGATGGGAAAAATGTCTGGCTGTAACAGCTGCTCCGTTTTTTGAGGTATTTTAGGTGCTGGAGGTGATTTCCTCGAATTCCAGGAGCAGCAATTACTGTTTTATATGCTGTTGCATTGTTTTGGAACTTTGGAAAAAAGAAGTCAAAACAACAGCAGTTTTAAAGGGAGAAGAACAGACAAAGGAAGCACATGGTGAGGTCATTGCAGGAGAGAGAGAGAGAAAGAAACTGAAAGAGCAGTGAACCTGCATAGTGACTGCCTTTGCTGTATGAATTCATGTATCACTGGACATTGGAGTGCATCTGGGAAAATTAGCAAACAGCGAAATTCACAACAGATCTTGGAGGAACTATTTGGGTGAAGTTCACAACACAGAAGCAGATAAGTGTATTGTATTATTTTTAAGTGTGAGCTACAGAAAGTCTGCAGTAGTGAATAGAGTGGGTTCTTTCTTGATGATATGTTTTTTTGAGATATGTCTCTTGATTAAACTTGAAATATAAGCCATAAGTATTAATTTAACTTGTGGCAATGTTTTGTAGAGGAATAAGACAGTGCTATTTTCTGGGTCAGTAGATTGTGAAGGAGCAAAAATGGCCTTTAATAGAGTGATATGAGCTTCTTGTCAGATGTGGGAGTTTAAAGAGAGTTTAAGGGTTACTGTGGATTATATCTGCAATAAATGCTGTTGGTTATGAATTTTATCAGATCGAATTGATTGGTTAGAAAGACAGTTAGAAGCAATGAGGAATTTGCAACCGCAACAGTATGTGATGGATGGCAGTTATAGGAAGGTGGGAAAGCCACAGATACAGTCAGATAGATGGGTTAACTCCAGGTAGGGTGAGAGAGGAGCCTTCTGTGGCTATACCCATTTCAAACAAGTATGCTGTTTTGGAAAATGTAGGGGGTGATGAATTCTCAGGGGAACATAGCACAAACAGCCAAGTTTCTGGTTTTGAGACTGGCTCTAATGCAATGAGAGGTAAGTCGACTTCCAAGAGATCAATTATGTTAGGGGATTCTGTAGTCAGAGGTATAGGCAGATGTTTCTGTGGCCAGCAGAGAAAAAGCAGAATTGTGTGTTGTTTCCCTGGTGTCGGGATGAAGGATGTCTCAGAGAGGGTGCAGAATGTTCTCACGGGGGAAGAGGATCCAGCAAGAGGTCATTGTCCATATTGGAACCAACATTATAGGAAGGGAGAAGGTTGAGATTCTGAAGGGAGATTTCAGGGAGTTAGGCAGAAATTTAAAAAGGAGGTCCTCAAGGGTCGTAATATCTAGGCCAACCGGGTCAGGTCTGCTCTGGGGTCAGTGATTCACCCTGACCAAACCTGTGCTGTACCGGGCAGGAAAATTGCTGAGAGTCTCGCTCTCCTCAGGGATACGATCACCTACGTGTAGGACAGAGGGTTGGACACCTGCCTGATCAGCCTGGACCAGGAGAAAGCCTTTGACAGGATATCACACATGTATACGAGAGATGTTCTCTCCAAAATGGGCTTTGGGGAGGGAATCTGCAATTGGATCAGACTACGCTACACCAACATTGTCAGTGCAGTCTCAATCAATGGGTGGGAATCAGATAGCTTCCCAGTCAGATCTGGAGTCAGGCAGGGCTGCCCACTCTCTCCTGTCTTGTTTATGTGCTGCATAGAGCCATTTACCGAGCCCATCAGGAAGGATGCGAGTCTGAGAGGGGTGACTATTCCTGGCAGTGGGGGCCTGCAGGTTAAGGCCTCCCTGTACATGGATGACGTCGCCGTTTTCTGCTCAGATCTGCTGTCCGTGCACAGGCTCATGAGCATCTGTGATCTTTTTGAATGGGCCTTGGGGGCCAAGGTAAACCGAGGCAAGAGCGAGGCCATGCTCTTCGGGAAATGGGCCGACCAATCCTTGATCCTCTTCACCGTCAGGACCGACCACCTTAAGGTGCTGAGTATTTGGTTCGGGGGGATTGGGGTGTGTGCCAAGTCTTGGGAGGAGCATATCAGCAAAGTGAGGCAGAAACTGGGCAGATGGAAGCTACGGTCGATCTCTATCGTGGGAAAAAACCTGGTCATCAGGTGTGAGGCACTGTCATTGCTGTTATACGTGCCACAGGTCTGGTCTATTTCCAGAACCTGTGCCGCTGCAGTCACCCGGGCCATCTTCCAATTTGTATAGAGATCAAATATGGACTGGGTCCAAAGAGACTCGATGTATAAAGATCTGGGCAGCGGGGGAAAAAACACACCCAATGCCACCCTCACCCTGATGGCCACCTTTGTGTGTGGCTGCATCAAGCTGTGCATGGATCCTCAGTACGCAAACACCAAGTGTCACTAGGTACTGAGATTCTACCTGTCCCCGGTGTTGCAATGGATGGGCCTGGCCTCGCTGCCGCTGAATGCTCCGAGTAGTTGGACCATTCCGTACCACCTGTCCTTCGTGGAGAAATTTATGAAGAAAAACACCTTTGACCACAAGTCCATCAGGAAGTGGTGAGCACGTGGTATCCTTGAGACCCTTCGGGAAAAAGAGGGTGGGTTCTATTGAGCGGTTCCCTGAGCAGACTGTCAAAGCCATTTGGCAGAATGCCTCATCACCAGAACTTTCCAACAAGCACCAAGACATGGCTTAGCTGATGTTGAGAAGGGTTCTGCCTGTGAGATCTTTTATGCACTCCCAGACTCTCAGTCGCACCGCGCGCTGCCCTCGAAGCGGCTGTGGTGGGGATGAGACTGTCACACACCTCCTTCTGGAATGTGCCAACGCAGAAGAAGTCTGGAGAGGAATTCAGTGGTGTTTGTCGAGGTTCTTCCCGAGCAGTGCCGTGACGCAGGACTCCGTGCTCTACGGTCTGTTCCCTGGGACGCATACCGAGACTGTGCCTGGAGGATCATCAACTCGATCAAGGACGCTATCTGGGCGGTCCAAAACCTGTTGATCTTCCAGCTGAAGGAGTTGACCCCGACTGAGTGTTGCAGACTGGCACATTCCAAGGTCCAGGACTACGTGTTGAGGGACGCACTGACGCTTGGGGCAGCTGCTGCCAAGGCGCGGTGGGAAAAAACATTTGCCTGCCTAAGAAGAACAGGGGGCCCACGTAGTCTTTTAGGCTCTGCTGACGCCTCAGCTAAATATATGGACATATGATTGATAAATGTACAGACCTGCATATACAAATGATAAATTCTGATCTCTGTGTGCAAATGTTTATGTATGTATGGCATGACCAACTGTACAGACCATCAAGTTATTTTATGAATAAAGTATATTTTGAAACTAAAAAAATGCAGGCATAGCAGACGTAACGAAGTGCAAAAGGTATGATGGCCTTCACAGCAAAAGGATTAGAGTACAGAAGTTGGGGGGAGGGGGGGAGTGTGCACACAAAAAGCAAGACTAATCCAACCCAGCCAATTACTGTCCATCAAGGTACTCTCACTTAAAATGATGGAAAGTGCCATCAACATTGATTCCTGATGAGCGGATCTTGCTCAAAACATCAATTCTCATGCACCTTGGCTGCAGTCCAACTACTTGGAGTGTCCTGCGGCAACAAGTTCAGACCTATCCTTCATTACATACATTCTTTACAGTGCGGATAGACGCCTCTCAGCCAGTTAATTCTGCACTGACCCCTCGAAGGGCGTCCCATCCAAACCCAGTGCCCCACACTATCCCCGTAACCCAGGATTAACTATGGCTAATCCACATAGCCTTCACATCCCTGGACACTCTGGGAGAATTTAGCACAGCCAAACCAACTAACCTGCACATCTTTTTACTGTGTGGAACCCACAGAGACACAGGGGAAATGTGCAAACTCTACACAGACAGTCAACCAAGACTGGAATCAAATTGAGGCAAAAGTGAGCACTGCAGATGCTGGAGACCAGAGTCTAGATTAGAGTGGTGCTGGAAACGCACAGCAGGTCAGGCAGTAACCGAGGAGCAGGGAAATTGACGCTTCGGGCAAAAGAGCTTTATCAGACCGTCCTGATGAAGGGCTTTTGACCGAAACTTCGATTTTCCTGCTCCTCGGATGCTACCTTACCGGCTGTGCTTTTCCAGCACCACTCTAGACTGTAATTAAATCCAGGTCCTTGGTGTTGTCAGGCAGCAGTGATAACCACAGTACCAGGCCTGCACCAGGGTGAAAGGAACTTCAGTACCTTGTGACATTTAGTGTTTGTGAACCAAAGGTCTGCACACAGCTTGATGCAGACACACACAAAGGTGGCCATTAGGAGGAGGATATGTGCTTCCCCATTTGGGATGGTACAGTGGCTCCGTGGTTAGCTCTACTGCCTCACATCATCAGGGACCCATGTCTGCTGGGTTTCCTCTGGGTGCTCCAGTTTCCTCCCACAATCCAAAGATGTGCAGGTTAGGTGAATCGGCCATGCTAAATTGCCCATTATGTTCAGAGATGTACAGGCTAGGTACATTATTAAAGGGTAAATGTAGAATAATAGTGTAGGGGAATAGGTCTGGGTGGTTTACTCTTTGGAGGGTCAGTGTGGACTTGTTGGGCCAAATGGCCAGTTTCTACACTGTAGGGATTGTACGATTTATCTACAGCTTTATACATGGTGTCCTTGCAGACACAGTTGAACTTTGACCTCACGCGAAGCCTGGGAATGTGTGTGATTTGCAGCATGTCCAACAATACCGAGAGTACCTAACACTTGAGCACCATGGTTTTACTCATAATGGAGGTGGAGCAGTGTTTCCATCTGCCCACTTTCTGCCTCACCTTGACAATATGCTCCTCCCATGTTTCAATGGACATTCCCTGGCCACTCCATGCCATATACCAGCACGTTCAGGTCACCTGAGTTGTTGGTCAAGGAAGAAATTATTGATCAGCCCAGTTCCCAAGGAATATAGTTCCCCAGGGCCAGATGTGATTTATCCAATGATTCTCTGGGAAGCAAGAGAGGAGATGACGGAACCTTTGGTCTTGATCTTGGAGTCATCATTGTTTACAGGTTTAGTACCAGAGGACTGGAGGATTGCAAATGTTGTGCCCTTGTTCAAGAAGGGCAGTAGAGATGATCCAGGTAATAATAGACCAGTGGTCCTAACGTTTGTTGTAGGACAAGGATTATAAGAGATAGGATTTATAATCATCTAGCAACCAACAATTTGATTGGATATAATCAACGTGGTTTCGTCAAGGGTCTCATAAACCTCATTGAATTTCTTGAAAAGATGGCCAAGCATGTGGATGAGGGTAGCAGAGTTGACGTAGTGTACATGGACTTCAGCACAGCCTTTGATAAGATTCCACATGGTAGGGCTTTTGGAGAAAATGTGGAGGCATGGTATTGAAGGTGATTTAGCAGTTTGGATTAGAAATTGGTATTCTGTAAGAAGGTAGCGAGTGGTGGTCGATGGAAAATATTCAGCCTGGAGTTCAGTTACTGGTGGTGTGCCACAAGGATCAGTTTTGGGACCACTGCTGTTTGTCATTTTTATAAATGACTTGGACGCAGGCATAAGTGGATGGGTTAATAAGTTTGCGGATGACACTAAAGTTGGTGGAGTGGTGGACAGCATGGAAGAATATTGCAGGGAGACTTGAGTAAACTGCAGAATTGGACTGAGAGGTGGAAAATGGAGTTCAATGCAGCTAAATATGAGGTGATTCACTTTGGGAAGAATAACAGGAAGGCAGAATACTGGGTCAATGGAAAGATGTTTGGTAGTGTGGATGTGCAGCGGAATCTTCGAGTCCATGTACATAGATCCCTGAAAGTTGCCACCCAGGTTAATAGTGCTGTGAAGAAGGCATATAAAGAACAAAGAAAATTTACAGCCCAGGAACAGGTCCTTCGGCCCTGTAAGCCTGAGCCGATCCAAATCTACTGTCTCAACCTGTTGCCCAATTCCTAAGTATCTGTATCCCTCTGCTCCCCACCTACACGTTATTGAATCCTTCACCCTGGGAAAAAGCTTATCCTTTGTGGGCGGCACGGTGGCACAGCGCCTGAGACCCAGGTTCAATTCCCGACTCAGGCTACTGACTGTGTGGAGTTTGCACGTTCTCCCCGTGTCTGCGTGGGTTTCCTCCGGGTGCTCTGGTTTCCTCCCACAGTCCAAAGATGTGCGGGTCAGGTGAATTGGCCATGCTAAATTGCCCGTAGTGTTAGGTAAGGGGTAAATGTAGGGGTATGGGTGGGTTGCGCTTCGGCGGGTCGGTGTGGACTTGTTGGGCCGAAGGGCCTGTTTCCACACTGTAAGTAATCTAATCTAATCTCTATCCACCCTGTCTATACCCTTCATGATTTTGTAAACCTCAATCAGGTCCCCCCTCAATCTCCTTTTTTCTAATGAAAACAATCCTAACCTACTCAACCTCTCTTCATAGCTAGCACCTTCCATATCAGGCAACATCTTCGTAAACCTTCTCTGCACCCTCTCCAAAGCGTCCACATCCTATTGGTAACGTGGCGACCAGAACTGTACACAGTATTCAAAATGCGGCCGAACCAATGTCTTGTACAATTTTAACATGACCTGCCAGCTCTTATACTCAATACCATGTTCGATGAAGGCAAGCATACCAATGCCTTCTTGACCACTCTATCCACCTGTGCAGCAACCTTCAGGGTACAATGGACCTGCACTCCCAGATCTCTCTGCTCATCAACTTTTCCCAAGGCTCTTCCATTCATTGTATAATTCGCTTCAGAAATAGACTTTCCTAAATACATCACCTCACATTTGTCTGGATTGAACTCCATCTGCCACTTTTACACCTCTCCAGTCTGCCTATATCCTTCTGTATTCTTTGACAGTCCCTTATGCTTTCTGCTACTCCACCAATCTTTGTGTCATCTACAAACTTGCTGATCATACCAACAGTGCCCTCTTCCAGATCATTATATATATCACAAACAACAGTGGCCCCAGCACTGACCCCTGTGGAACACCACTGGTCACCTTTCTCCATTTCGAGATACTCCCTTCAACTACTACTCCCTGTCTCCTGTTGCTCAACCAGTTCTTCATCCACTGAGCTAGAATATCCTGCACACCATGTGACTGCACGTTCTCTATCGGTTTATCAAGGGGAAATTTATCAAACTCCTTACTAAAGTCCATGTATACGCATACGGTGCCTTTATAGGTTTGATTAGTCAAGGAATTGAGTTCCAGAGCCGTGATGTCATGCTGCAACTGTACAAAACGCTAATGGGGCCTCACTTGAAATATTGTGCACAGTTCTGGTCGCCATATTTCGAGAAGGAATTGGAAGCACTGGAAAAAGTGCAGAGGAGATTTACCAGGATGTTGTCTGGTCTGGAGGGGAGGTCTTATGACGAAAGGCTGAGGGACTTGGGTCTCATTGGAGAGCTAAGAAGGGATTTAATAGAGTCACACAAAATGAGCAGAGGATTAGATAGGGTAGACAGTGAGAGTCTTTTTCCTAGGAAGATGATGTCATCTTGTACGAGGGGGCATAGCTGAGGGGTGATAGAATTAAGACAGATGTCAGAGGCAGGTTTACAGGCAGCACGGTGACACAGTGGTCAGCACTGCTGCCTCACAGCGCCAGAGACATGGGTTCAATTCCAGCCTCAGGTAACTCTCTGTGTGGAGTTTGCACATTCTCCCCATGTCTGCATGGGTTTCCTCCGGTGCTCTGGTTTTCTCCCACAATCCAAAAAAACAATGTACAGGTTAGGTGAATTGGCCACGCTAAATTGCCCGTAGTGTTAAGTGAAGGGGCAAATGTAGGGGTATGGGTCTTGGTGGGTTGTGCTACGACAGGTCGGTGTGGACTTGTTGGGCCGAAGGACCTGTTTCCACACTGTAAGTAATCTAATCAGGTTCTTTACACAGACAGTAGTAAGGGCGTGGAATATCCTGCCTGCCAAAGCAGTTAAGTCAGCCACTTTAGCAGCATTTAAACACTGTTTGGATAAGCAAATAGATGATGATGGGATAGTGTAAAGGGATGGGCTTAGATTAATTTAAAGCGACTACAGAGAGTTAGGCTGGAAGCTGAACAGCAGGACGAGTAGAATAGTGATCGCGGGTTTGCTACCGGTGCCACGAGATAGTGAGGTGAGGAACAGTCAGCAAATGCAGCGTAACACGTGGCTGTGAGGCTGGTGCAGGAGGGAGGGCTTCAGGTACTTAGACCATTGGGATATATTCTGGGGGAGATGGGACCTGTTGCAACTGAACTGAAAGGCACAAATGTCCTGGGTGGGAGATTTGCTCGTGTGGTTCGGGAGGGTTTAAACTAGTTTGGCAGGGGTTTGGGAGTCAGAGCCACATATCTGAGAGGTTGGCAGTTGCAGATGGGACAGTGACAGGGTGCAGTGAATTTATCGGGAAGGTTTCTGACACAATAAAACAAAAGGATTGGTTAAAGTGTGTCTGCTGTAATGCAAGGAGTGTCAGAATTAAGAGTGACAAACTTAGAGAATGGATCAGTACTTGGGGCTATGGTGTGTGCCCAAAATGGAGACGTGGGTTTCACAGGGGCAGGAATGGTTGCTTGATGTTCCAGGGTTTAGAATATTTTAAAAGATCAGAAATGGTGGAAAAAGAGAAGGGGGTATAGCATTGTTAATCAGAGAGTGCATCACAGCTACAGAAATGAAGGTTGT
Source organism: Hemiscyllium ocellatum (assembly GCF_020745735.1). NCBI lineage: Eukaryota > Metazoa > Chordata > Chondrichthyes > Orectolobiformes > Hemiscylliidae > Hemiscyllium > Hemiscyllium ocellatum. The sequence goes on from NC_083408.1 coordinate 120,494,795, forward strand.
TGAGGAAGGTTTGCCTACTGAGTCAGTATGAGTGGAAGATAGGAACAGCAAGGAAACAGCCACCTCATTGAGTTTTTCTATAGACTCCCTAATAGCAATAGAGAGATCAAAGAACTCATAACTCGGCAGATTTTGAAAAAATGCAGATGTAGCAGGGTTGTTGGTATGGGTGACTTCAACTTTCCCAATATTGACTGGAACCTCCTTAGTGCAGATGGTTTGGCTGGAGCCGTTCTGTCAGGTGTGTTCAGGAGGGTTTCCTTACTCAGTATGTAGACAAGCCGACAAGGGGAGAGGCCATTTTGGATTTGGTGCTCGGCAATGAGCCAGGACAGGTGTCAGATCTCGCAGTGGGAGAACACTTCGGTGACAGTGATCACAACTGCGTCACATTTACCAAAGCCTTGGAGAGTGAAAGGAGCAGTTACCGAGGGAAGATATTTAATTGGGGAAAAGGAAATTATGACGTTATCAGACAGGAGTTGGAAAGTAGAGACTGGGAGCAATTGTTCCACAGAAAGGGCACAGTAGACATTGGAAACTGTGGAAGGAGCAATTGTTGAGTGATGCACGAATTTGTTCCTCTGAGACAGACAAGAAGGGGTAAGATTAAGGAACCTTGGATGATGAGAACAGAGGAGCTTCTCGTCAAAAGGAAGAAGGCAGTTTATGTAAGATGGAGGAAGGAAGGATCCAGCACAGCTTCAAAGGATTACAGGCTTATGAGAAAGGAGCTCAGAATAGTCAGAGGGAAATTGAGAAACAAACTTGTAAAGGAGATTAGATTAGATTAGACTTACAGTGTGGAAACAGGCCCTTCGGCCCAACAAGTCCACACCGACCCGCCGAAGCGCAACCCACCCATACCCCTACATTTACCCCTTACCTAACACTACGGGCAATTTTAGCTTGGCCAATTCACCTGACCCGCACATCTTTGGACTGTGGGAGGAAACCGGAGCACCCGGAGGAAACCCACGCAGACACGGGGAGAACGTGCAAACTCCACACAGTCAGTAGCCTGAGTCGGGAATTGAACCCGGGTCTACAGGCGCTGTGAGGCAGCAATGCTAACCACTATGCCACCGTGCCGCCCCCAGATCTCAGCTATCTGTAAAAATAACAGGGTGGTTATGGTCAGGGATTTTAACTTTCTGAACATAGATTGGGACTGCCACAGTGTTAAAGGTTTAGATGGAGAGGAATTTGTTAACTGTGTACATGACAACTTTCTGATTAAGTATGTGGATTTCCCAACTAGAGAGGGTGCAATACTTGACCTACTTTTGGGAAATAAGGCAGGGCAGGTGACTGAAGTGTCTGTGGGGGAGCACTTTGGGGCCAGTGACCATAATTCTATCAGATTTAAAATAATGATAGAAAAGGATAGACCAGATCTAAAAGTTGAAGTTGTAAATTGGAAAAAGGCCAATTTTGATGGTATTAGGCAAGAACTTTCAAAAGCTGCTTGGGGGCAGATGTTCACAGGTAAAGGGACGGCTGTAAAATGGGAAGACTTCAGAAATGAAATAACGAGAATCCAGACAAAGTATATTCCTGTCAGGGTGAAAGGAAAGGCTGGTAGGTATAGGGAATGCCTGATGACTAAAGAAATTGAGGGTTTTGTTAAGAAAAAGAAGGAAGCATTAGTAAGGTACAAACAGGATAGATCAAGTGAATCCTTAGAAGAGTATAAAGGAAGTAGGAATATACTTAAGAGGGAAATCAGGAGGGCAAAAAGAAGACATGAGATAGCTTGGGCAAACAGAATTAAGGATAATCCAAAGAGTTTTTACAAATATATTAAGGACAAAAGGGTAACTAGGGAGAGAATAGGGCCCCTCAAAGATCCACAAGGTGGCCTTTGTGTGGAGTCGCAGAAAATGATGAACATACTAAATGAGTCTTTTGCAACAGTATTTACTGTGGAAAAGGACATGGAAGATAAAGACTGTAGGGAAATAGATGGTAACATCTTGCAAAATGCCCACATTATAGAGGAGGAACTGCTGGATGTCTTGAAACGGGTAAAGGTGAATAGATCCCAGGGCCTGATCAGGTGTACCCTAGAACTCTGTGGAAAGCTAGGGAACCGATTGCTGGACATCTTCTTGAGATATTTGTATCATCGATACTCACAAGTAAGGTGGCAGAAGACTGGAGGTTGGCTAACGTGGTGCCACTGTTAAAGAAGGGTGGTAAGGAAAGCCAGGGAACTATAGACCAGTGAGCCTGACCTCGGTGGTGGGCAAGTTTGATAAGGTGCCACACGGGAGGCTGCTGAGCAAGGTGAGGGCCCATGGTGTTCGAGGTGAGCTACTGGGATGGATTGAGGATTGGCTGTCTGACAGAAGGCAGAGAGTTGGGATAAAAGGTTCTTTTTCAGAATGGCAGCTGGTGACAAGCGATGTCCCACAGGGTTCAGTGTTGGGGCCACAGCTGTTCACATTATATATTAATGATCTGGATGAAGGGACTGGGGGCAGTCTCGCGAAGTTTGCCAGTGATGCAAAGTTAGGTGGACAGGCAGGTAGTACTAAGGAAGTGAGGAGGCAGAAGGATCTAGACAGTTTGGGAGAGTGGTCCAGGAAATGGCTGATGGAATTCAACGTGAGCAAATGCAAGGTCTTGCACTTTGGAAAAAAGAATAAAAGCATAGACTACTTTCTAAACAGTGAGAAAATTCGTAAAGCTAAAGTACAAAGGGATCTGAAAGTGCTAGTCAAGGATTCTCTAAAGGTAAACATGCAGGTTGAGTCCGTGATTAAGAAAGCGAATGCAATGTTGTCACTTATCTCAAGAGGGTTGGAATATAAAAGCACCATTGTGCAACTGAGACTTTATAAAGCTCTGGTTAGGTCCCATTTGGAGTACTGTGTCCAGTTTTGGTCCCCACACCTCAGGAAGGACATACTGGCACTGGAACGTGTCCAGCGGAAATTCACACGGATGATCCCTGGAATGGTTGGTCTAACATACGATGAATGGCTGAGGATCCTGGGATTGTATTCATTGGAGTTTAGAAGATTAAGGGGAGACTTAATAGAAACGTACAAGATAATACATGGCTTGGAAAGGGTGGACACTCGGAAATTGTTTCCGTTAGGCGAGGAGACTAGGACCCGTGGACACAGCCTTAAAATTAGAGGGGGTCAATTCAGAACAGAAATGCGGAGACATTTCTTCAGCCAGAGAGTGGTGGGCCTGTGGAATTCATTGCCGCAGAGTGCAGTGGAGGCCGGGACGCTAAATGTCTTCAAGGCAGAGATTGATCGATTCTTGATGTCTCGAGGAATTAAGGGCTATGGGGAGAATGTGGGTAAGTGGAGTCGAAATGCCCATCAGCCATGATTGAATGGTGGAGTGGACCCGATGGGCCGAATAGCCTTACTTCCACTCCTATGTCTTATGGTCTTAAGTTGTTAGACGGAATCTGGAGGGACAGGACGTACATGTATTTGGAAAGTCAAAGACAGATTAGGGATAGTCAACATGGCTTGGTACATGGGAAATCATGTATCACAAACTTGATTGAGTGTTTTGAGGAAGTAACAAAGAGGATTGATGAGGGCAGAGAGGTTGATGTGATCTATATGGACTTCAGTAAGGCATTCGACAAGGTTCCCCATGGGAGACAGATTAGCAAGGTTAGATCTCACGGAATACAGGGAGAACTAGCCATTTGGACACAGAACTGGGTCAAAGGTAGAAGACAAAGGATGGTGGTGGAGGGTTGTTTTTTCAGACTGAAGGCCTGTGACCAGTGGAGTGCCACAAGGATCGGTGCTGGGTCCTCTACTTTTTGTCATTTACATTAATGATTCGGATGCGGGCATAAAGGAGGTACAGTTAGTAAGTTTGCAGATGACACCAAAATTGGAGGTGTAGTGGACAGCGAAGAGGGTTACCCCAGATTACAACAGGATCTTGACTAGATGGGCCAATGGGCTGAGAAGTGGCAGATGGAGTTTAATTCAGATAAATGCAAGGTGCTGCATTTTGGGAAAGCAAATCTTAGCAGGACTTATACATTTAATGGTAAGGTCCTGGGGAGTGTTACTAACAAAGGGACCTTGGAGTGCAGGTTCATAGCTCCTGAACGTGGAGTCGCAGGTAGATAAGATAGTGAAGGCGGCGTTTGGTATGCTTTCCTTTATTGGTCAGAGTATTGAGTACAGGAGTTGGGAGGTCATGTTGCGCCTGTACAGGATATTGGTTAGGCCACTGTTGGAATATTGCGTGCAATATCAGAAAGATGTTGTGAAACTTGAAAGGGTTCAGAAAATATTTACAAGGATCTGGCAGGGTTGGAGGATTTGAGCTATAAGGAGAGGTTGAATAGGCTAGGGCTGTTTTCCCTGGAGCGTCGGAGGCTGATGGGTGACTTTATTAGAGGTTTACAAAATTGTGAGGGGCATGGATAAGGTAAATAGGCAAAGTCTTTTCCCTGGGGTCAGAACTGGAGTGCATAGGTTTAGGTGAGAGGGGAAAGATATAAAAGAGACCTAAAGGGCAGCTTTTTCATGCAGAGGGTGGTACGTGTATGGAATGAGCTGCCAGAGGAAGTGGTGGAGGCTGGTACAATTGCAACATTTAAGAGGCATTTGGATGGGTATATGGATAGGAAGGGTTTGGAGGAATATGGGCCAAGTTTTTTATTAGATTACTTAGTGTGGAAACAGGCCCTTTGGCCCAACAAGTCCACACCGGCCCACCGAAGAGCAACCCACCCACAGACCCATTCCCCTACAATTACCCCTGCACCTAACACTTCGGGCAATTTAACATGGCCAACTTCACCTAACCTGCACATTTTTGGACTGTGGGAGGAAACTGCATATGGAGCACCCGGAGAAAACCCACGCAGACACGGGGAGAATGTGCAAACTCCACACAGTCAGTCGCCTGAGGTGGGAATTGAACCCAGGTCTCTGGCGCTGTGAGGCAGCAGTGCTAACCACTGTGCTGCCCCCAAGTGTTGGCAGGTGGGACGAGAATGGGTTGGGATATCTGGTTGGCAAGGATGGGTTGGACCAAAGGATCTGTTTCCGTGCTGTGCATCTCTATGACTCTAAATGGACTGAGAAGAGCTAAGAGGCACAATAAAAGCTTGGCAAGAAGGATTAGGGAGAACCCAATGGCATTTTACTCAGATGTGAGGAATAAGAGAATGGTCAGGGAGAAGTGGGCCGATCAGGATAGCGTAGGGAGCTTGTGTGTGGAGTCTGAGCAGATAGGGGAAGCTTTAAATGAGTTTTTTTGCTTCAGTTTACTAAGGAAAGGGACCTTGTTGTGAATGAGAACTTTGAGGAGCTAGGATACAGGCTTGACCAGATCAAGATTGATGAAGTTGATGTGCTGGAAATTTTGGCAAACATTAAGATTGATAAGTCCCCAGGGCCAGACCAGATTTATCCTAGGCTACTCTGGGAAGCAAGAAAGGAGGTTGCAAAGCCGCTGGCAAAGATCTTCACCTCCTCACTCTCCACGAGAGTTGTACCGGAGGATTGGAAGGAGGCGAATGCTCCTTTTTTCAAGAAGAGTT